>NC_092341.1:66242500-66550357 GCF_046630445.1 Rutidosis leptorrhynchoides | reverse complement strand
TTATCATAAACATGAAAATCACCAAACATAAAATATTCTTAAATAATCCAAACATAAAAAGAAACCGAGTAGCATTTGAAAACGAAATTAAAAATAACGAAAAGCAACACCAAACGTCTTGGATCAGCAAGTATCTTTATTAATCCAACGGTACCACCTACAAATAAACCAAACATATATTTATAAGCATAAAGTTACATATTATAACAATTAATAAATATATTATAACAAATTTGTGGTAGGAATACCGATAAATATGTGGAAGGCCACGCGACACACGCGCCTCCAGCATCTCCAACTCGCATAAACAGATCAAATGGCCTGACCAATAATGAACCCCTTTTAATGATCGCTTGAACTTCTACGCTACACCAATCCTCTCCAATCTCAATACCGCCAACTTCCGTTGTTGGATCCATACTCCTCAACCATGCTTTTGCTACCTTCTCGTACGTAACAATGTTGTGGAGAAAAACTTCATCTCCGACCTAGAGTACCGTTATCAACAAGCATGTATGAAGGTAAAAAAAAAAAAACTAAATCAGACACATTGTGGTTTTAATTATTAAAATACCTTAAGACGTGGACGTGGAGGTACATTGACTCTAGTGTCTCCCTGTGCTCCTGTGTTATCTTCCATCAACTGAACCATTCTTATCTAACAACTTAGCTTTTAGATTTGTATTTTCTTTCACAAGTACTTCATTGTCAGACTTAAGTTTAACGTTCTCTATAAGAACAACATTGCGACTAGGTATATTACCCCACAGATCAGCTTGTCGCACACCTAATCCATACATGTCGGCTGCCCCATATTTATTGTTGCCCACAACTTGAGCAAAAACATCATCCGGTCCAGGCGCATCTACTGTTCCTTCAGGTAGATCTTTAGTTAGGTCATCCATGTTTTTCTGCATTTAATGAAACAAATGAAAAGTTTGATATACATAATAAGATAGATCCTTACAAACAATTCTGAGCAGTTTGATAATAGTCATGATGCAATTAACTGTAGTATACAGAATGAGACTTGATTTTACAATACAGTTATTAATTGCAGTTAATAATGGCCATGACGTACTAATTATATGTAATATACAGAATAGATCAATACAAACTGTGGATAATTACAGTTTTTACACAACCACTCGTACATATATATCAATAACTTGTATAACGCAATCTGAAATTAAATATAATACTTACAATTGCATTTTTAGCTGTTTCACACTTAGTAGCGCCTCCTCTAGAAAAACATTTTCGAAACATAGTCATTCGAGTCGGAGATTTGCCCTCTTTAGCTTGTTTTAAAAAAATAAAAATGAATAAGTACTAACAAATGGATATCCTTATAGTGTAGTAATAATTGCCAGTCAAAATTACCTTGAGCTCTTCACGTATACGTGCATAACTCTTTTTACCGGTGACCTGCACCATAACCTTTTTTGCCCAGTTTGCTTTGTTTTTCGCACATTTCTCCTTAAATGGGAATTTTATATATCGTATTATGAAAGCAAGTAATTTGAATTTTTGTTCATACCTGAACCGCTTCATTATTCCACATAGTAACCAGACTCTTCCATATTGCTTTTTCAAGTTCTGGTGGCCTTGATTTGACTTGCTTCCTAAATGATTTTGATGAATCCCAGTGTTTCTTCTTCAATCTTGCCCTCCAATTTTTGACTTTCCTGCCAATTGATCTTAGCATCCACCTATCCGCATGTTTTGGAATAATAAACTTTGACTGGAGACAAAACAGATTAATTAGTTGAGATAACCAAAACAGATTTTGTCTTTAACATACGAATTAATATTATTACATACCCTTATTGTTTTAATAATCTCTTGCTTTTGATCTTTAGAAACTTTAGTCCATGGTAAATCAATTGGGCAATGCTTGCAACTACGTGCAATTGTTCCCAAGAAATGGGTGAGCTTACTAGTGTTGTCACAAATAGGTTGACCGAGTGGATTAATAGTAACAGTAATACGACAGCCTGGTTTTTGATTCCAAACATCGGTCATACTTGTAGGTCCTCTCTTTCTACTGGGAAGCACTTCACCTAAAGCAGTGAACATGATTGAGAATATGTTTATACAATAAATATACTGTATAACCAACAAATTCCGTTAAATAATACATATAAACAAACAAAACATGAGTCACCTGTAGTTTGTGTAGGTTCCGTCTCATCTCTGATAAGCTCATCGTTATTGATTACTTCTGCATTGGAATAATAGTCATTTGTGTATCAAAAAAAGGTGCTAATGAAAGTTATAATACATAATGCTACGCATAAAAAACTTTTAGCCATTAAATCAAATATACCTGTTTCTGTCTGTGGTTTTTGAAAAATCATAAACCACACATTCGTCATAATCATCAATTTGAGCAGATCCATCTTTGTCATTCAGTCCATTCTGATCATCTTCATAGTCTCTAACTTTTTCATGCGTAACATCGTCATCATCATAGAGTTGATAAGTAAGCTCCATGTCTGCTACATCATCACTTTCTTCATTTAAGGATACTGCATTCTTATCTGTACATGCATAAAGGTTACGAGCGAATGTACTCAATTTAATCAAGTGATATTAACAAATATTTATCTTATATAAAATGTGAGTAACATCTAAATAGTTAATATTAACTCACCCTTTGTGACTGTTCCACTAGATTTATTCTGTTTTGTTGGTAACTTATAAACTTTTTGATATTTTTTTTGCGGCCTTGCTCAGTGATGTGTGTAGAGGTGTATACGAAGTAGTTATATTTTTATTGCGAAATACTATTAAATACGATACAATTTTACACAAGTTATTTATTTATTTTTAGAGTGGATATACCTAAACCTTGCTACAACACTTATAGGCAGTGTACCTAATCGTATAGTAGTGTAGTTTTTAGTAAGTCCGGTTCGTCCACAGGGAACTAGCCAAGTTTAACGCTATATTTTTAAAACTATATTTGTATAAAGAAATATATATATATATATATATATATATATATATATATATATATATATATATATATATATATATATATATATATATATATATATATATATATATATATATATATATATATAAGTCGTGTTATTATTATTATTATAAAAGGGGGGTTTTTACCGTTTAATGACCGGTTTGTCGATTTTATGTCTTAAGTCGCAGTTAAAACCTAATGTAAAATATTAAAAATAAATACAACTTAATTTAAAGCGTAAAGTAAATGACAATAATTAAGGTGCGATAAATTAAAGTGCGATAAATAAAATGACGATAAATAAAATTGCGATAATTAAAAAGTACGATAATTAAAAGTGCAATAAATAAAATGACAGTAAATAAAAGTGCGATAAAATATGAAATAAAGG
Source organism: Rutidosis leptorrhynchoides (assembly GCF_046630445.1). Taxonomy (NCBI): domain Eukaryota; kingdom Viridiplantae; phylum Streptophyta; class Magnoliopsida; order Asterales; family Asteraceae; genus Rutidosis; species Rutidosis leptorrhynchoides. The sequence goes on along the minus strand of NC_092341.1, from coordinate 66,546,983 downwards.
AATTATGCTTATTTAAATTTCCGTAATCATGATGTACGACGTGTTGATTTTAATTTATTACCATGGGTTAATTGTCCTTTGTCCTGGATTATTCGATATGTCCATACGGTTTTGTCCGTAATAGTTCATCGTTCATAATTATAAAGTGCGAGAGTCTTCGTCAAATTAATCTTATGTCCGAAGTCAAATATTCCAACTAATTGGGGATTCGAACTGTAACAAGGTCTTAATACTTTGTTTAATGAATACACCAGGTTATCGACTGCGTGTAATCTAAGGTTTTATTACTTTGTTAACAATTACACCAATTACCCTTGTATGTAATTCACCCCTGTTTCAACAAGTCTATTGATTATTAATCAATCCCCGTGTCCGGTCAAATGAATAATTATTGGTATTTATAGATATCTCGCCCACCGTACCCAGTCAAGCGTATGTAGTTATATATAAATACATCAAATTATAAGTCTATATATTAAATTAACGAGGTATCATTTAGTTAATATAAAGCCCATTAATAGCCCATAGTCTAATTTCCACAAGTGTCGTTCTTTTATCCAAACCTCAATTATGGTCCAAAGCCCAATTACCCCGTCTTTAATATTTAGCCCAACATCACGATTACTTCGATTTAAATAAGCATAATAATAACTTAGCTACGAGACATTAATTTAAAAAGGTTGAACATAACTTACAATGATTAATAATAGTGTAGCTTTACACGGATAGAATTTTGACTTACACACTTACAACATTCGCTAACATAACCTTATTATTATTAATCTTAAATTAAAATTATAAAATATAAGTATATATATATATATATATATATATATATATATATATATATATATATATATATATATATATATATATATATATATATATATATATATATATATATATATATATATATATATATATATATATATATCGTGAGAGAGAGTGGATAGAAAAAGATGTATTATTTTCGGCCAAAACACGCAAAATTTATAGATGTGGCCAGACTTTTGGGGCCATGCGATCGCATGGGTTTTGTTCTTCCAGGCCATGCGATCGTATGGCCAGCTGGATCCAGCCCAAATGCTTTTGTTTTCTTGTTTGCCGACGGTTTTAATATATAATATAATATATATAATTTTAAGAATTAATTATATATTATATTATATTCATGTGCATAGTTGACTTGTAATTTTTAGTCCGTTGCGTCGCGCGTTGAGAGTTGACTCTGGTCCCGGTTCCGGATTTTCGAACGTCCTTTCGTACTATTTAATATCTTGTACTTTGCGTTTTGCGGCTCGTACTCTTGTAACTTTTAGACCTTTCTCATCAATAATTTGAACCTCTTAGATTGTAATTTGTACTTTTGAGCTTTTTGGTCATTTGCGTCTTCAATTCGTCGAATCTGTCTCTTGTCTTCACCTTTTAATATTTAAACGAATATCACTTGTAAATAGAACAATTGCAACCAAAAGCTTGTCTTTCTTGAGGGATAATGCTATGAAATATATGTTCGTTTTTAGCATTATCAAATATTCCCACACTTGAGCGTTGCTTGTCCTCAAGTAATATAGTCTTGAAATAAAAATACTAGAATCACTTCTTTATTCTTCACACTTTGTACATCAGTGATTTTAATACGGCCGTATGAACAATGATAGTAACGTTGTGGTTTACAGTCCCACATGACTAAAAAATTTAGATCCTTTGGGAAATTGGATCTTTATGAAAACATTTGACCTTTTGAAAATTCAATCTAGCTTTTACCCTAGATAAGTTTTCTGGAATAACCCTTCACCGGTGTTTGCGAAATTGTTTTTGTGGGTTTTGTGGGTTTCAGATTTGAAAATTTTAGCTCAAAAACTTGCAGTTTTGTGTCACCCACTTGCTAACCTTGTATTAGGAAAGCAACACGTCCAGTATACTTGCTCCGTATATTACCTTTCGGTAAACTACCGTTCGGTTGTAAAGGAAAGCGTTGAACAAGCAACTGTTAAGGCAATGTCCCGTGACATGCTTTTGATTATGGTCTATAATGTGTCGGATGCAATTACTATCCTTTGTAGGAGCAATAGTAAAGATCACCCTATAGTTTTTCGGTCTGGCACAAGGTCCTGTCTTCGACCATGCTATGCAACCACCGTTCTTACGGTTGACACCCGATTTGGTTCAGGTGACCTAATGAATTCCCGGTGAATTCCTAGGATTTTACGTTCAATGGTTATGAACGTATTAAAAATGGGTTTCCAAAAAACAAATCGATTTGTAATTTTGATCAAAATATTTTATCGTTCAAGCTCGAGTTTAGATATCATCGAATTCCATGAGTTTTTAATTCTCAATCTTTAAAAGTCAATCTCAAGGATTGAGTAATATCAGTCTTAAGAGCTGATTTTTGATCTTTAAGGAGATTATTCTTTCTGGGGATCTGATTCATTAGTCTTATAAGCTAATTTGCATGGTGCCCCCCCATTGTACGAGACAGATCCTCTCATGGTTAGGATAAGTCTGACCACTTGGCGACCCTGTTTTATGCTGAGGTCCGTGGATCTCCAGCTGATTTTCGAGAAAACTTTTCAAGGTTTTTCGTAGACTCTACAACTGGTCTGGACGACAACTTCCTGACCTAAATCAAGAAGCGCGTGTCTTTTTCTCGGAAGACTTTACTTCCTTTTTAAATTCTATTACAATAAACTGGGTAAAACTTGATTAAAATTGTCCAAAACAAAAGTATCTTCAATTATTTGTACAAAAATATGTGACATATGTTCTAAATAACTTGGTAAATTTTTCCCACACTTGGCTTTTATTTTCCTTTCTTTGCCTTTTTATTTTTCTCTATTCCATTTTAAATGAATTCTAACATTTTGGGTTGTTTCTCAATTTATGTCCTTTCCGAGGTAGCAATAATTTCGGCGTTAACACCTAGTTTTATCGTTCATAAATATGTATAAACATGATTTTGAATTCATTTATTTGAAAATTTTGAAAAATTTTACTAGAATTGGGTAGTCAGTATATAAGACTAGGGATGTTCTTTATTATCAGAGAGCACTAGATTCTAATACAACTACTGCGTTACTAGTATTTTTAATGGTAACCAAGTGTATAAATTAAAATTTTAAAAATCCGAAAGAATTTAACCCCTTCCCACACTTAAAATCTTGCAATGCCCTCATTTGCAAGAAATCAGTAGCAATTTAAATTATTGAGGGTGAGTAGCGTAGAAAAATGATTAAATTTTACCAAAGTTTCCAAACATATTGGCGTTTGTTTGTTGAATGATAAATGGTGCACATCATTTTTTCATTCCGTCTTGTTGTTACATCACATTTGTTTTTCGTTTTATCGTCAAAATTAGTAGCTTTTGCTGAACTTAATGCCAGTCTTTGAAAGTTCGCTGTTTTACCATGTTGTATACAATTGACAATATACATACATACAAATAATAACATGCATGGTAATTTGAAATGAGACTTAACATCCCACTTTCAAATCAAATATGAAATATTAGTACAACATAATAAAAAAAATTAAAACTTACATTAAAGTATCACAATATTATATGTTTTAAACATAAGTAAATAAAAATAATAAAAGATAAAAATCACCAACGGGAACTGTATCAATCTGGATAGGGGTTCCAGTTCATGTCATCGGTCGGGTTCCACGGTTGGTTATAGGTGTACTGATAGGTCTGGTTAGGGTCGTAGAGAGTAAATGGTGGTCGCATATCGGGCTGGTGTGGAGGATAGTAAGCAGGTCGGGTCGGTACGTAGTTATTTGGTACCTGAGGTGATAGCTGGCTCATGATCTGATGCTGATGATAGTGCGATCTATCATGCTGTCGTTGCCTGGAATGCTCGTACACATTCTCGGCGTGCCACTGCTCGAACTGACTATGTCTAGCCTCGTTTGTCATTTCTACCTCATCTATACGCTGGTAAACGTCAGTAATAGCCTCCCTAATGACATCCCTAATGTCATCCGGTTCCTCCATTTCCTCATCTGAACCTCTCTCTACCTGTGGATGATGACCCTCATATGGTACTGCCTGATTGCGTCCGATCTTTAATACCTTTGCACCCTGATAGACCCGCAATCCTAAAGTCTCAACCTGTTCCCTACACACCATCAGTAGACCCCCTTGATCCCTATCTACACCCAAATACTCTCCAATGAGAGTAACAAAAATACCTCCTCCTATTATTCCCCCGTCATATATTCCTGTCACCATTTTGGACAGATAAAAACCAATGCAGTAGGGGATATTAACAAAGCTTCTAGTGTTTCGAATACACTTAAGGTAAAATAAATCGTGTAAGGTCATCTTCTCCTTGTTTTTACCTCTTTGTATTATCGAATTAGCTAAAAATCTATGTATAATACGTAGCTCTGGTTTGTTAATATCTAAATAGGAGTGTCTTCCTCCCAGCGTAAAAAAATTATAATTTGACATACGCCTCCAGACGGCGTCCGCGTCAAAATTCCTATCTACCCTTTCACCATAATAAATCAAATTTATACAATCAGGTAGTAGTAATTCACCAGGAATGTAAATCTGTAAAGCCCTGGCCATGTCCAGCATGGACATCCTATACATCCTACGGCCAAGTAAAAATCTAAGAAAATTCCTATCGTCTAACCTAACTATATCCGTATCAAGTGATATAGTACTCATAAGCTCAACACACCACTCTTTATATACAGGCCTACGAATGGTGAATAAACGTTTCCAATCGGGAAAAGAAGAGTTCCCATACCTTTGGATCAGATGCTGCCTAACTGAGTTAACTAGTTGGACCCTTTACAAAGGCTCCCAATCGATTACCCTCGGTACTTCTACATTTTTTGTTACCAGTTTAAATTTGTTACTTTGATACGTCGGGTAATCTCTCCAACTTCGATCAAATCTAAAATTGGGATGCAACTGTTCTTCATGAATCGTTGGGTGTTCTATTATCGGATGAATAGAAAATTGTACATAGGCATTAACATATTCTTGTTGCGGATCATAGTATGGTATGTGTTGATCATTATGACATTGTTGTTCCTGTTGTTGTTCCTGTTCAGGTTCTGGTTCATATTGTGGCTCATATTGCATTTCTGGTTGTGGTTCGTTTTCAGGTTGTCTGGATGATGATGATGTAGCGACCCCGACAAATCGTCAAATGACGGCGTCATCTACGTATGGTCCCATTACATGGTCGTAAGTCTTTATAACAAAGTTTGACCGAAAAGTATGTCGCATTCATTTCATAAATAAGGGTGTTTCAAAGTTTACAAAAGTAGTTTCCATAACAAGTACATAACAATGTTTAAAGTTTGTATGAAACACATGCGACACGATTAAAAGTAGTCAAAAAGACGCTCCACGTATGCAAGTATACTCGACATCCAATGCAAGTATCAAATAGTATGAGCGGAAGCATGTATCACCTAAGTTCAAGGACCTGAGAAAAACATAGAGAAACTGTCAACGAAAACGTTGGTGAAATCATAGGTTTAAATAAGTAAATGAGTAATAGTAAGTTGAACCACAAGATTTGCAACATCGATAAAGCCATAGTACATTCTAAAAGTTAATATTCACGAGCACCCAATTATCAAAGCTTAACGTTCCGTCCGTTGAATACCCCATCAATTAGTGCTAGAACAACACTGTTCCCGAAAATATATTTCATTCGTAAACGGTAGCGAACCGTTTGAATGAGGGTTTGTCAAACCCATATGGCCATATAACATAAGTTCTCGCTTACACCATCTGATGTAACTAATGATAATCGGATTGAGGATTTTCGTTCTAAACTCGTATGTAGAATGTTTGTTTTCCCGTTCTTGTGTTCACTTAGTTCAAAAGAATCGTTTATGTTTTCTCATCCCAAAAGTAAGTTTAAAAGAGTAAAAGTGGGACTATGATCTCACCTTGTATGCACGAACCAAAAAGTACTTCGACAAGTAACGTGTGCAAAGAACAATGCTAGTCTTGACCTAAACAAATAGGTTGTATTAATTAACCGGTTACGACACAAGGTCGGGTGAAATGTGTTCAATTAGTCCTATGGCTCAATACGACTTGAATAGTATAGCATGTGAATCACGTTGTCAAGTTTCATGCAAGAATCACGTACAAAAGCATGTTAGAACGATTGTATAAAAGTTTGGTTAAGTTTGACTAAAAGTCAAACTTGGTCAAAGTCAACGAAAAAGTCAACGCGTTCGGGTCGGGTCCCGGACTATTTTTCTATGCTAAATATTCATATACAAGTATATTAAAACAAGTTTCATGTGAATCGGAGGTCGGTAGCTAGTCAAACATTTCGCGTGAAATGTGACAAAGTGAGCAGAATCTGGCCAGGCGATTCTGCGCGCCGCGCGGGGATGTGGCGCGCCGCGCCACTACCTGGGCAGAGAATTCTGGTCAGTTTTTCCAAGTGTGCACGAACCAAAACCTTTTCCAACCCAATTCTTGACCCGCAAACACTTATAATGCCTATCATATATCGTCGAAAAGGTATTTTGACGAGGAATACAACTAACCACATCTCATCAATCAAAAACATCATTTACAATAACCGAAAACTCGTCAATTGATCAAGAAAGGTTTATTTTCAAAGTTTCAAGTTCGTAAAACGTATTTTATGATTCGGGAATCCAATTTACACATACGATATGCCGTTTCGAAGGTAATTAAGCATACATTACAACTAATCACTAACAATTAACATTCCATGGCATTCAAGCATCAAAAGTTCATGTCAAGAACTATCAAACCCTAGTCAAACATCACAAAATCAATATTCATGTTTTTGAAGTTTTCTTAATCAACCTACGCATCAAAACGAAGCTAGTGATACTAGTAACACAATTAAAACATGCACTTTAACAATCTAACAACATTAACTCATCCAAAATCAAGGATTAAGCACACCCATTTCAAGTTCATGCTAGTTACTCCAAAAACAACAAATCGAGCAAACCAAACATATATTCATGTTAGACTCGAGCCATAGACACTAACTAACACCATTTCAAATCAAAAACACGAATTTAGAGAAATCTAGAGTTTTAGAAATGTTACCCAAACGAGATGAAGTTGGTATCAAATTGTAGAGGATGAAGAGAGGATTCCAAATATGTAATCGGATTTGTTGTGAGCTTCCAAGATTGAATTTAGATGATGAATGAATGGAATGGGTTTGTGTGTGTGTTCTTGAGATGGAGAGAAAAGGGATGAGGGAGATGATGGAATGGATGAAATGGGTTGACTAGTTGACCTAGTTAACTAGTTTGCCCATTTGGCAACTCCGGTCCCTCGAGTTTCAAAGCGGATGCGGGATTTAACCGATCGAATATTTTTAAAACGCAAGTTAACGAGAGATGTTATAATTAAATGACGGAATTATTATGAACGTTAGTCAACGGAAACTACGAATTTAAATAACGAAAGGTATTATTTAAAAGAAAAAGACGGTGTTAAAAATAAATTTAACGGAAAAACGCGGGATGTTACATTATCCACAACTCAAAAGAAATTTCGTCCCGAAATTTAGTTGGAAGTAGTAGTCGATATCTCTTACTCGAGACTTTACGTTGTCAATGCTATGAATAAGTGAAAGTACGTTCTTGAGGGTTCTCATGAATTTGGATAGTCAGGGTTTTACGTTGCATTAAGGTTCGGTTTTTACGATCCCCAGTTTCAACTGGTTTTCCTATGAAGAGAAGTTTGTCATCGATAGTTGATGTATCCAGCAGGATTGCACGTTCCTGTTCCGCAGGACACGTTTCTAAGTTTGTTACACGAAATGTAGGGTAAACGGAAACTTAATTGAGTCGGAAGTTCTAAACGGTAGGGAGCGGTTCCAATACGCCCCAAGGTTTCAAAAGGGTTAACATGTCGCGGGTTTAACTTTCCCTGATTCCCGAAACGGATTACACCCTTCCAAGGTGCGGGTTCTCAATATTACGCGGTTACACACTGGGATTTGTGAGGTTCTCCTCTAAGTTTGGTATAACTCTTCTGGCGACAATGGGTCGTCTCGAGCCCTTCTCGGACTTGAACGATCTCAATTGTTGTTTCTTGATGGAGTTCAGATTTCGGTGGTTGATGCTTTGGTTAAATGAACAGGGGTATGACATTAGCGGTCATATAAGGTTTCGAAAAGTGCGCGTGAACACACGAGTGGTAACTACTGTTGTAAGAGTGATCTACTAAAGGTGACAATACGAGTTTGTGAGATGTCTTTCCAAGACGTAAATCGTTCGTTTGCTCGGTTCGTCAGTTTGTGGGTGGTACGCGGTACTCATGTCTAAGCAGGTTCCCAAGGTTTCTTGTAAAACTAGAAGTGAAACGAGTATTTCGATACAGAATAATTGACAAAGATACACCGTGTTGGAAAAGAATCTCTTAAGATACGTTTGAACAAGTTAGTTAGGGTTCGAAAAATGTTCGTTAGGACTATTCACCCTCATGGCGAATACTTATGTAATATGAGGAGTTTCTCTATCCATGGAGAAATGTTACAAGGAGTTTCTTTAAACGGAAATGCGAACGGTAAAGATAGTAGTGAAATGAGGACTTAGAATAGGATGAGTTTACATCTCGAGGTTGCTATAACGTGCCTCTAGTTGTCAAAAGTTGAAGTCTGAAAGAGAAACGAGGTAGTACATGTAGTTGTATAGTTCGGGGTTGAATAATAGTTGACCGATTATCAGAAACACAAGGGCGTTAAGTCAAAGAAGAGTGAAGTATCGTTGGATTGTGTGTTATCTTAATTTCCAGTAATATCAGACGGTAACGGTGAAATAACAGAGGTATGTAGTGTGGTACGTGATGACAAGAATATTGATCGGATCCACAATTTAGTATTCGAATTCTTCGTGCAAAATAACGAATTTCCATCCCGTTGATTTCGAGTCGAGGGAGTATGCCTTTCGGCGTCCAAGTAGAAATATTTCCATATTTGAGTCCCATCTGGTGTTGTACGGATTTAGCTAGAAATGTTGGTGTGAAGAATCACGCTCAAGGTTCGATCGCGGAGAGATTAAAGTCGTGTAATACGAGAAAAGTCAGAAATGAATCTTCGGTAACAACCGGTGAGATCCAAGATTTTTACGAATACAAGTCTGAGTTGGGAGAGTTTCCTGATTACATGTGGCTTGATTTCGAGATTGATTGTAATTCCTTGACCATTAACTTCATGGTCTAGAAAATTGGACTTCGTTCAACAGAAATTCTCACTCGGAGAATTTGGTATAAAGTTGCTCTTTTCTCAAAAGTTCGAGCGTAAGATGGTGATGTTGTTCGTTTTCTTTTTTTTTTTTTTTTTTTTTTTTTACTTAAATAAGTTAAGATGTCATCTATAAATACGATAACAGATTAGTCTATATGAATTTGCATACGCGGTTCAAGAGGTTTATGGATACGGGCGAGCCCTAAATAAATCAAGCGGTACTAAGAGAGATTTACAACTAACGTTGCGAGTTCGGAAAGTGGCTTAGGAGACATCGTCTCACTTAACCCCCAATTGATGATAACCGGAACGGAGGTCGATTTGGAACATACGGGATTCGTGCAAATAATCATGAGGTCATGGATGCGAGGGAGAGGGTATCGGTTTCCAACCGAAAATTACTCAGTTCACAATAATCTATACAAGATGATGGGGAAACATATTTTTTTTTTTTTTTTTTTTTTTTTTTTTTTTACGAATAGGTTCCGAGCTCCCTAGTTCTATAGGTGTCAAGTCAAAAGTCTTAACGTATTTCCTCCAATAAAATTTATAGGCACACAATATTTTTCCGTCGGTCACTTAAATCGTCTAAGTAGTATCTGGGGGAAAGAGGTGGAATATAAAGAGCATGAGTCAAATCCTTGGTTATAAAACGTCTAGCGGTAATCGAATCGAACAAGTATGAAATATACGGTTTGTTGTGAAGAAACGTACCCGTTACTAGTCCATCGTCGTTCCGGGCATCCTTGGTGTCGATGTCGAAGGTTCAACGGCGTGCGTTGGGGTTGATTTTCTTATTTGGGCACACATTCCTAAAATGACCCAGTTGGCCACATTCGAAGCAAGCACCCGTTCTGTGTGCGTTGGGCATCTTTCGAGCGACGGGTCCTTGGCGCCGGTGGCGAAACCTGCCACATCCTTCAAAGTGATGCTTGTGGCATTCGTCACAAAAAGGCAGTTTTCCGGCATAGCCTTTCTTGTCGTTGGAGGTAAAAGGCTTCTTGGCGGGGTTGTTGTTATTGTTGTGGTTGCTTGATTGAGAGGCTTCCCATGTTCTTTTGTTGTTACTCGGGTGGTTCTCGACCATTGGTGCCGGTGCTTCCATTTCATTCACCGTTTCTAAGGCTTGGCGGGCCATTGTTAAAGCCTCTTGTAGGTTAGTGGGTTGAGATGTCATTACCTTGTGTTGAATGCTCTTAGGGAGGCCATCCATGTAAAGTTCGACTCTTAGGGATTCGGGAGTCATGAGAATTGGACACATCGAGACTAGTTCGGTAAACCGTTGATTATAAGCCTTGAGGTCATTTCCGGCCGTTTTTAAATTCCTTAGACCCTGTTCGAGCCTTCGAGTCTCGTCGCGCGGGAAGTATTCGGTGATCATTCTTTCTCTTAATTCGGTCCAAGAGAGTGTGTGGGCTTCATCGCTTCCCACTAATTGTACATACGTGTTCCACCATGAGAGAGCAATACCGGTGAAAGTGAGGGTGGAAAACTTGACCTTATCTTGGTCTCGACAACCGCTTGTGTTAAAAACGGTCTCCATTTGTTCAAACCATCGGGTGAGAGTAATCGGTCCCCCGGTTCCATCGAAAGTGGGAGGATTGTACTTCATGAAGTTCTTGTAGGAGCAACCTTCGATTGAATTACCGGCTCCATGATTGTTGTTGTTAGAAAAGTGATCGGCCACGGCCGTACCCACAGCGGTGGTTATCATTCGTTGAAGAGCTTGTTCTAGAGTTTCGAGAGGAGTATTGTGTTGACCTTGGTGAGCCATTGTTCCTTCATGAGACAAGAATATCGTTGGTTAGTATTTTCAACAATACTAACCGTGGCATGGAATAAGGATAGAGAGAAAATTTTTCCTTGACTCGCCTCAAATTCTCTATGTCATAATGTCGGAACGTCCATGTGAATCACCGTAATATAATCCCGGAAATTATATTACCCTGACTCTCATGTGCATTTAACATTACTTCATAAAGTCAAGGTGGCGCACCAACAAAATTTATCAACGTAAGATCAAGATCGAATACGAGTTAGATATGATAGAAGAGTTCGAGTATAAATGCACAATTAGTCAATTAATTCCTACTTCAGTCTATATGCCGGTTGTAGTCTAGATTCACCTATGTACCCTATGACTCGGGGTGAACACAAATGAACTCTAAATCCCTACAACCAAGGCTCTGATACCACTTGTAGCGACCCCGACAAATCGTCAAATGACGGCGTCATCTACGTATGGTCCCATTACATGGTCGTAAGTCTTTATAACAAAGTTTGACCGAAAAGTATGTCGCATTCATTTCATAAATAAGGGTGTTTCAAAGTTTACAAAAGTAGTTTCCATAACAAGTACATAACAATGTTTAAAGTTTGTATGAAACACATGCGACACGATTAAAAGTAGTCAAAAAGACGCTCCACGTATGCAAGTATACTCGACATCCAATGCAAGTATCAAATAGTATGAGCGGAAGCATGTATCACCTAAGTTCAAGGACCTGAGAAAAACATAGAGAAACTGTCAACGAAAACGTTGGTGAAATCATAGGTTTAAATAAGTAAATGAGTAATAGTAAGTTGAACCACAAGATTTGCAACATCGATAAAGCCATAGTACATTCTAAAAGTTAATATTCACGAGCACCCAATTATCAAAGCTTAACGTTCCGTCCGTTGAATACCCCATCAATTAGTGCTAGAACAACACTGTTCCCGAAAATATATTTCATTCGTAAACGGTAGCGAACCGTTTGAATGAGGGTTTGTCAAACCCATATGGCCATATAACATAAGTTCTCGCTTACACCATCTGATGTAACTAATGATAATCGGATTGAGGATTTTCGTTCTAAACTCGTATGTAGAATGTTTGTTTTCCCGTTCTTGTGTTCACTTAGTTCAAAAGAATCGTTTATGTTTTCTCATCCCAAAAGTAAGTTTAAAAGAGTAAAAGTGGGACTATGATCTCACCTTGTATGCACGAACCAAAAAGTACTTCGACAAGTAACGTGTGCAAAGAACAATGCTAGTCTTGACCTAAACAAATAGGTTGTATTAATTAACCGGTTACGACACAAGGTCGGGTGAAATGTGTTCAATTAGTCCTATGGCTCAATACGACTTGAATAGTATAGCATGTGAATCACGTTGTCAAGTTTCATGCAAGAATCACGTACAAAAGCATGTTAGAACGATTGTATAAAAGTTTGGTTAAGTTTGACTAAAAGTCAAACTTGGTCAAAGTCAACGAAAAAGTCAACGCGTTCGGGTCGGGTCCCTGACTATTTTTCTATGCTAAATATTCATATACAAGTATATTAAAACAAGTTTCATGTGAATCGGAGGTCGGTAGCTAGTCAAACATTTCGCGTGAAATGTGACAAAGTGAGCAGAATCTGGCCAGGCGATTCTGCGCGCCGCGCGGGGATGTGGCGCGCCGCGCCACTATCTGGGCAGAGAATTCTGGTCAGTTTTTCCAAGTGTGCACGAACCAAAACCTTTTCCAACCCAATTCTTGACCCGTAAACACTTATAATGCCTATCATATATCGTCGAAAAGGTATTTTGACGAGGAATACAACTAACCACATCTCATCAATCAAAAACATCATTTACAATAACCGAAAACTCGTCAATTGATCAAGAAAGGTTTATTTTCAAAGTTTCAAGTTCGTAAAACGTATTTTATGATTCGGGAATCCAATTTACACATACGATATGCCGTTTCGAAGGTAATTAAGCATACATTACAACTAATCACTAACAATTAACATTCCATGGCATTCAAGCATCAAAAGTTCATGTCAAGAACTATCAAACCCTAGTCAAACATCACAAAATCAATATTCATGTTTTTGAAGTTTTCTTAATCAACCTACGCATCAAAACGAAGCTAGTGATACTAGTAACACAATTAAAACATGCACTTTAACAATCTAACAACATTAACTCATCCAAAATCAAGGATTAAGCACACCCATTTCAAGTTCATGCTAGTTACTCCAAAAACAACAAATCGAGCAAACCAAACATATATTCATGTTAGACTCGAGCCATAGACACTAACTAACACCATTTCAAATCAAAAACACGAATTTAGAGAAATCTAGAGTTTTAGAAATGTTACCCAAACGAGATGAAGTTGGTATCAAATTGTAGAGGATGAAGAGAGGATTCCAAATATGTAATCGGATTTGTTGTGAGCTTCCAAGATTGAATTTAGATGATGAATGAATGGAATGGGTTTGTGTGTGTGTTCTTGAGATGGAGAGAAAAGGGATGAGGGAGATGATGGAATGGATGAAATGGGTTGACTAGTTGACCTAGTTAACTAGTTTGCCCATTTGGCAACTCCGGTCCCTCGAGTTTCAAAGCGGGTGCGGGATTTAACCGATCGAATATTTTTAAAACGCAAGTTAACGAGAGATGTTATAATTAAATGACGGAATTATTATGAACGTTAGTCAACGGAAACTACGAATTTAAATAACGAAAGGTATTATTTAAAAGAAAAAGACGGTGTTAAAAATAAATTTAACGGAAAAACGCAGGATGTTACAGATGATGCACCGTCAGATTCGGTATATTTCTGCAAAACACATTAAACACAAAATTTGTGCATTCAAATATTCATTAGTGTTAGCAAAATAACAAATTGAAACAATTACAATAACATGTTTAATCCATATTAAACTCATGCTCATTTTCATATTTTTATCAATTCTACATTTTTTCAAATAAGCATATATGAAAATGTTCACAAAGTTCATAAGCATTCAACTCAATTAACATGTCAAAATAATCATTACTAGCAATTGAACAAGTTTCAAATGACATTTACATCAATTTAATCAAGTTCATGAATTTTTGACTTAAAAATTCCACTTTAATTCTCAAAAATCATGTTTAGGATCAATGTTTGGATCATTTAGCTACTTAAACATGTTACACTACTTAATTTAGCAATAATTCATGACAAAAATCAGCTATAACCTGTTTATATCAAAAAGCCCCAAATTGCTCAAGAACACAAACCCTAAATTTCTAAATTTTTTGAAGTTTTTGGCTTCAAATCATGTTAAATAGCATCAATCTAGGTTATACATGCATAATATACTAACAATTTAACTCTAATTACACTAGAAATTAACAAATTTAAATTAGATAAAAATTAGCTCAAGAACACTAAAATTCAATTTTTAAGAGTTTTAGGGGTGAAATCTTTACCTTCTTTGAAAAACTTCTGAAGAAAGACATGATTGTAGCGGATTATTGCAAGAATTTTGGTGAAAAATGACGAATTTTTGGGTGATTTTTAGGAGAGTTTCGTGTGGTTGTGTGTGTTATTGTGTTGAAGACAGAATAGCGAGCTGCTCTTTGTTACCTGACCAGTTTTCGATCCCCATGCGACCGAATGAGTTTTACAAGGGAACCCCATGCGATAGCATGGGGTCTGGTACTTTAAAAAAAAAAAAAATCTTATACTTATGAAACAAATAATTAAATTATTTAAAATTTTGTTTCTTTTAGAATGAGGGCGTTTCGGATCTTAGTCCTAGTTCGTCCCTTGACAAAATTTTAAAATTTGTCACTTTAAAGCGTTGTTTTAAAAGCAAAGATTTTTGGGTTTTTTTTTTAAAAATTTTTTTGGCATAATTTAATTCAATAAGATTAAAAATAATGATAACAAAATTTCTCGTCCCTCCCTTGGGTAAAGCAATTTCGGTTCAACGACCTAGTCTTCAACTCACGACGAATTTTAAATATCAAACTTTTAACTTAATGAAATAAAGTAAATTTTTGTTTTTAAATTCACACCAAACTTAAATTTAAAATGCATAAAATTAAAAATTCATATAAATATAATTAATATTTTTAATTTTACAAACTTATATTAAAAATAGTAGTTTAAAATATTTACAAACTTAAATATATTGATTTTAAAAATTTATAATATTAATTTTAAAAACATGGTAAAGATAAAATTAAAAATCTTTTTGGTCTTTTATCCCACTTTAATCAATCAAATATTATCAAAAATATACGCTCCTCTTTTTGGTAAAGTAATTTCGGCTATATTACCTAGTTTTACTCCTGATGAATTTTTGAAATATTTTGGATTGATTGATTAAAGATATTTATACCTTAAGAATAAACGGTAAATTTCGCAGTGATGTAATAAATTTTTGTATGATATCAATAATTTCAGTTTCGCATACGTAATTTTATTGAATATCAATTTAATACTTTATAGCGAACGATTCAGTGTTTATTATCAAAAGGTTAAAAGCAATAAATAAAAATAAATAAAAACTGTACATACTTACCTGTGAGAAAGAATTCTCAGAGACCTGCTTTAGCTGACTTATAGGAGAGTCGTGTGATTTGGTTTTCCATAGCAACATAAGCGTAACCTCGATTCTTCAATAACTTTTCTTCTAAACATATGAACGGTCCTTCTCTGCATAGAGTAACAAATTCGGTATTTGAATATGTTTGATTGTTCGAACATTTACCTTCATGTGACCATTTTTTGCATTTATGACATCTTTCAAGGTGTCGTGCTCTTCTTTTTATTGCGGATTTTGATTTTCCTTTACCAAAATGTGTCTTATGATGATCTTTCCTGAGTTCTTTCCTTACTTCGTCCATTTTGTCTCTTATGAAGGATACCAGTTCACTCGGGAAAGTGTTATTATTACGTTTAGTAATCATAGCGTGTAGCAGTAGACCATGGTTCAGATCAAAGGAATTCTTCATCTGGTAAAACCTAAAAAAATAAAAATTCAGAATGGAGGGAGAAGACTAGTTCTTTAGGGTCTGCTAGGGAAAGACCATTCGGATTCCATTTTCGGAAACTACACGAAAACAGAATATCTAACTCTAACAGAAATATATATTATACTTAAAAAGACTTGATTCTCCCCACACTTAGTTAGCTGTGGTGTAGAAATTGTGATTAACTTCGTTTTTAATTGGACTATCAACTACTTGTATATCTCTGACTTTTACTTCAAGCCAATTGTTGATTTCCTCTGTAACTTTCACAAATTCAACTAACATTGCCTTTTCTTTAGGCGACAAATTGGATACTAATCGGTTACATAACTTAAAGTTCCTATTAATCCTAGCATCTTGAATCCGTTTATAAAGTTTCTTCGTTGAACTGTTGAAAATGGGTTCATCTAATTTCGTATCAACAATGGGGTTCTTTGTTATCAGGTCATCATTGGTTGTTACTTCATCTTCCCCACACTTAGGTGTTTTTATTGGTTTAACAGTTTTGGTTGGTGGAGATCTAAACTTTCAGTTCACAAAGGTAACCGATTTGTCACCATCCCTAAGTGTCATTCTACCTTCTCTTACATCAATTAATGCCTCGGTGGTTGCTAAAAATGGGCGACCTAAAATTAGAGGAATATCAAGGTCTTCCTCCATATTAATAACTATGAAATTTGCAACAAATGTCAAACTTCCCACTTTAACAAGTAAATTGTTTATTATTCCAACCGGGTGTTTAATGGTTTGATCAAATAATTAAACACCTATTTTGGTTGGTCTTAATTTACCCACACCTAATCTTTTGTATAAGGAAAGAGGCATAACATTTGCACTTGCTCCTAAATCTGCGAGTCCATTATACATAGCACTATCGTTAAGCAAGCAAGAAATGATAAATTCACCTGGGTCTCCTACTTTAGTAAGTAGAGTTGGTTTGTTAACCTTTTTCAAGTGATCTTTTCTTGGTTCTTTCACTTCTACTTGAACTTCTTGTTCACATTTTTCTTCGTTTCTTGGAATGGGAGGTTTGTATAGGAATTCTTCTTCATCACTCCAATTTGAAGCTTCCCCGTCTTCCAATTTTGGTTTTTCATATGTTGTTGACAACATATTTATGTTTTCATTCTTAGGGTTTTCTTGGGTTGTGAAATTATGATTGACTTCATTGTCAACTTCCATCGGACCATGTATGTTATAACACCCCAGATTTTTTTTTTAATACAGCGGAAGACCAATTTAACTAATACATAAGTTAAAAATGGATATATATATATATATATATATATATATATATATATATATATATATATATATATATATATATATATATATATATATATAATCCACTTAATGATAACACGTTAATAAATGAACGACCGGCTGTTATATTAAAACGTAAATGCAACTTTAATAGAAAAGACTCGACATCAGAGTTTCCGGCTTTGTCAAACATATCTTCCAACATCCCATCTTTGCCCTGATAACTAGCATACAACAAATCCATAACCTGCAGGGAAGATGTGGGGGATTAGCACGAAGCTAAGTGAGTGCAACTAACTACAAGCAATAGTATACAAGAACTGTCATACTAATCATGTCACAAAGTCTAACACACAAACATCACCCAAGTGCCGTCTACAGAGACTCTGGCGGCTCGGCCAACCCATTAACCACCAGCTGATCGGACTGGGGCTTACCAGAAGTTCCTCCACCACCGTATGTATATACATAATCCACACGACGGACGCGTCATTCACATATATATATATCACGGCTGTCTAGGCTACCACAGAGGAACCCAACCCGCAGGTTGATCTCTCCTACCGAGGCTACCACATAATAGGGACGTACCGGGCTCCAGCAGACAAGCATCAACTAACATGCAGTCATCACAAGTACTAACTAACCACAACAATAAGTATATCTAACAAGCATGACAATCATAATATAACATGCTTCTATATACTATATTCTCCAGTTAGTCCCACTCACCGATACCGACATCACTCGGTAGTCTAATGTCACCGAGTCTTCTCCTCGTCTGTATCACCTGAAAATAATACTCACAAGTTAGTTACAATATTATGATCATCAATATACAAACGGGCAGCATAACGGCTGTAACAACCCTCACTTTTCGACTTCTAAATTACTGAATTAACCCTAGGGTTATATGTCTGACTATATGTATTAAGGGTTGTTATATACAATTAAATATTGACCGAATAGTAATTTTTAGTCAACAATGTACGCTTAAATAAATAATATATTATTAATTTATATAATTTGACATAATTTAACTAAGTATATAAACTTTGTATCACTTTTATTATTATTTAGTTAATGTATTATATATTTAACTATATAATAAATCCAATTATATATAAATGTAATAATATTTACAAACTTACTAAAACTATAGTTTAATAATTAAAATCATAATTATTATTAAAAATACAAAATACCGAATTATTTATTATTTTTATGCAAAATTTATATTTATTAATTAAATAAAACAAAAAAAAAAAAAAAAAAAAATATTATTGACAAATATTCTTGGAAAAACATTAAATAAATTTGTTTATTTACATAAAAAAATCCTTAAAATAAGTAAAAAATAAATAAATAAATAAATAAATTACTTTTTAATTAAAAATTTTAATGGAAAAACTACTTTTATTATTTTATTTTGTGCATTATCCCATGACCTAACATTTAATACTTTTTAATTTTAAAATCCCATTAAGAATTAAATATTTCTTTTTCTTTTAATTATTTTATTCTTTTTACCTAATTTTTTCAAGTATAAATACCCCTCACTTCTCATTCAAACTCACACCAAAATTTCTCTCATTCTCTCTTTGAAGAATTACTACTAGTAAGTATTCTTTTCTTACTTTTTATTTTTTTTACTTTTCACTTTTTACTTTTTACTTTTTACTTTTTACTTCAGTTATTATTTTTACCGAAATATGTAAATAATATTATAAATTATATGCAATTAAAAATAAAATAAATAACATGTATACACTATTACTATTACTAGCACCTATAACCTACTACTTATATTGTAACATAAAAACATTTTGGGATATGTATTAGAGATGTATAGATCTTCGAACTTTCTTGACGAATGGTTTCTATGAGATTCTAGGCAGAGGGTTTGGATTTCTGATTTAAAGGGTCCTATGGCTCAAGCCCCTAGATCTAAATTAGCCATTCGAAGGAAAATGGGTGATTGGAAGCTTATCTAATACGACAAGTATCCTAAAATGGAAAACACTGATAAAAGTAGAAACTCTCTAGTCATAGAAACTTAGTAAAATAAGAAACTTTCTAAAAATGGAAACTTTATAAAAATAGTAACTTACTAGGAATAGAAACTTAGTAAAACAAATTATACTTAAACACATACTTAAACTTAAACATGGGCAAAACACTTAAATATTCTTAAATGTCAATAGGTTGACTTTCCTGCTCACTCGTTCAACTCTTTATTCCGAGGAATAACACTCTCTCTACTTACTAAGGTGAATTCATAGCCCCTCTTTATTGCTAGCAAACTTACTTACTTTACTTGGGGTGAGACACATGCTGTTTTTACTTTTTACAATTTAGACACAAGTACCAAACTGTTAAACTATGCTATACCCGGCTATGTCCGACTAAGTCCCTACAGTGATATTTTTAATTGCTGCTGCATGCTTAATTATTGGGGGTAGGCCTATAGGGAGTAACGTCCCCGATACATTTGACTAAGTCTTTGTATTACTTGATAATGAAATTAAACCGACAAGGACAGACACAACTTGTCATGGGGCAAACTTGAACGTTTAGTCTAAATATCATGCTTTGGCATAACTTTTTAATCCTGCGGGAGATCAACTTTACAAACTAAATCTTGTGGTCTAAAACAACGACAAACTTTTTGTTAAACCTATGAACTTCACTCAACCTTTTTGGTTGACACTTTAGCATGTTTTGTCTCAGGTGCTGTTTGATTCAAGCTCTTATACTTACTGCTTATGTGATGCTACTTGGACATAGGATCAAGAGATATCGCATTTATTACTTCTGCATGTGAACATTTACGATATTGTTATTCCTGTCATTGTAACGACATTTCATTTTCCGCTGCGTACTCATTAAAGTTAAATTCATCATTTAGTATTGTTCTCGTTTATTATAATATATTGGTATGTTTTGATATTAGTGACGTTCCTTCCAGACCCTATTGGGAGGACGTTACAGATTGGTATCAGAGCATAACCAGGCTGTTATAGAGAACCAGGATTGCATTTTTATGTGTGCCTTACTTGTTAGCTAGGGTGCCTTAGCAATCTAGGAAACTATAACCTTTCCTGCCTTAGAATTAAAGCACTTAGGATTGCTCCATAATCTTAACGATTATGCTTTAATATACTTGACTTAAAGATTCTAATCAAAATCTCTTTCCTAATATTAGGATGTCTAATTCTCATCAAGTGAACAAAATGAATCTTTTCGAGCCAACCAAAAAATACTGAAAGATCTTCCACTGAAAGACCAGTCCAAAGCCCACCTTATGGCTTTGGTGGTCCTCCATCACCAAATTATAGCCCAAATACTAATCTTGATTCACATGGTTCTCCTCAATACTATCCAACCCCAAGAAATAAAGACAAGAGGAAACGTCTTGAAGAAACTGGTCCGTCAAAGAAAAGATCCCGATCTCCTTCCTACGATGAAGTTGATGTCAAGTACGAGATCATGAATCTGCGAAGAACTACCAAAGGCCTAATTCACCATATTGCAAGGATTGATGCTCAAATGAAGGAAAAAGACCTAGCGATCAAGAAGCTCATGAAGGAAAATGCTGAGCTAAAGAAAGAGATTATATACATACATTTGTTTTATCCCATGACCGATGTGGGACTTTGGTTTGCACCCTTACAAGAAATGCCCGAGGGGGGAAGCAATATCTCTCCTACCTAAGAGAAGATGTTGACTTTAGATTGAAGATGGAGGAAAATCGCGTGAATAATCAACTTTCTATGAGGGACCACAAGTACCATGTAATCAACAATGATGTTTCCAATCTTTATGATAACATCGAGTATCTTTATGAGGAACAAAAGGAGAAGAATGACAAGTTTGAGAAGTTTATGAAGGAGGTTGAAGACGAGAAGAAGAAATATGAAGACTACTTCAATCTTAATATTTCCTAGTTATTTTCTATCTATGCAAAGGCTAGGCCTTAAACTATTTCTATCCCCGAATCGTGTAATAAGAAGGCTTGTTTAAAGCCTTGTTCTTAATAAAATAAAGTGTTTCGTTTATATCATATTCATCTTTATTCCACTTAATTTTTTTTTTCAAACTTATGACCTATCAAGTTTATCAAACTTCTATATGTTATTGAAGATAACGGTTCGTCCATAAGCTCCTGCTACTACTTCAAACACTCACGTATCTTATGCCTTTATGCATCGGTTTGCGAACCGGAAAATATTATTGGGTTATCACAGTATACGAATTGAAATTCTCTAATCAATATCTGGTTACAAATCTCAACATGTCATACCACCATTATTACATAAATGGATGACACATCATATCTTATCATATATTATCATGTATATAAACTTTGTCTACCACTTATCCTAAATTTCCTCCGTAAATTACGGAAATCTTTTTGCTATAAATACGTATTCAAGGAGACGAATATATCATTCGGTATTCAATACCCATTTAATATCAAACCCTATTCCAAACATATAATATGAATTTCTCAAACTCTTCAAGCTCCCACGGTAGCGTAACCGGAACAAACGAACCAATCAGCCATCATCTATTCTGGATGAATTGGGGATGGGTTCGTAGCCGACTCAATCAATGGAGACAAGAAGAAGGTGATCCCTTCCACCAACCGAATTCACCTCTTGGCGAAGAACCTGAAGCGCTTACCGGCGAACCAGTCCGAAACACCATTTTCTCTCTTCTTTCCAGGGTATCCCATCACGAATATATAATATCGAAGATTCTAGATCTTATTCACCCCCTTGTTCCAACCACCAATCATCCCGGAATAATAGAAGAAGTCAACGAGCTTCGCGCTCGAGTAGTGGCTCTGGAAAATCTGGTGCGAAACCTACGAACACCAGCAGCAGCACCAGCAGCATAACCAGCATCACCACCAGTACCATCAGTACCATCAACATCACCACTAACAGCATCATTTTCATCAACAATAACATTCGCATCCCCCGCCTCAACAACACACTCAGTACCTCAAACATCAACATGATACGCCCCATAGATACCAAGGAATATTAGCAATAAAGAGTTAAGATGTATTGACTCATTCTTCGTGAAGAATTATATATGTATACCTTATATATATATATGATTTGGAACAATGATAAATCTTGTCGTACTAAGCAATTACGTGAGAATCTCATATGTACTACTTGATTAATTCATATCACTAATATGCTATGATGTACACCCTTCGCTAATGACTTAACAATTGTTAATCACTGCTTCAGCACAATAAACTCCATTTCATAATAAATCAAGCATAACGATGAATGTATTGATTCATAACTTCATTAGCGAAATATTTCGCAACAATTATGAAATCTCTAAGATTTTGGAGATTATTTACTCTCGTTCCAAACCGCAAATCAAACGAGTTTAATATATATTATCTCATTAAATCCATGATTATATCTGAAGAATGCATATATGAACGTATATCTTCATAAAGATTGTAAAAACTGTTAATTGTGAAAATATTTTAACGGGTAGGTAATACCCGAGAAATATTTACATCTCACATAAATACACTGTACATTCTTCAATTTTGATTCATAAATCATTAATTATACTCACTGCCTTCACTGTGATACACAATCATTTTCATACAAATTTAATTACACATTCTGAAATTAACATACCAGAATTCAAGTAAAGCTTTAGCAGGTGTTATGTTCCTAAAGATCACTACATTCATGAATTATATTCATTCGTATTCTATGATGAATTATCACATCAAACCACCGAAATTATCATCAACAACGCCTATTCGTTAACCATTAGATCCGTTGACGATTACAATCAGCGTTTAATCATCTAAAAAAAAAAATTTCTTGAAACCATCTCGGATTGATAACCAATGATTCAGATATGGTAGCATTAAATGCAGAGGAAACAAAAGAATTTTCCTCGTCATTGGAACTTAGAAATTCTGAGATATCACTGTATCTTTCGTTATAAATATCCTCTATATTTCTGAAGATATCTTTATAACGATTCTTGTCCACAATTAATTATCTCTTTGCGATATCTTTATCACATCATAAAGGAAACTGTTTTAGTTTCTATATTCTGTAAAGTTCAAGTTTAAATTATGAATGATTTGAAGTAGTGTTGGGAATTGAAGCATGAGTTAGTATAATATAATGACGTCAGGCCAACGTGATTATATTACAGTAAGTCATGCTAAATTTTTAATGGAAGATGATGATTCATAGACTTTATAATCATCATTTGCCATGTTACACGAATCTTATCTATTTAAACTCTAAACATATCAAGAAAATATTTTTCTTGATAATTCGGTCTTTTCCGGATATTCTGGTAATATGACAAATCAAATCGTGCTATTACCTTTCCTTCTGCTTTGAATATCATGATCATTCGAAACTTCATACCTACGAATTCTGGACCGTTACTTGCTTTACAAAAGCATGAAGCTTCGACATATAAGGGAAAATATAAATCCCGATAATAACACTGAAATTACAAACCGTGTATATCAATGCGTATAACAATATAAAGATACGAGAGAACTAAAAACACAATAAATTCTAGAGCATAGTAGAAGTAAACAGACTCCTCTGGTGGGAGTTGGAAAAGAAGGATGATTGTGGCGATAACCAATATAATGTCAAAGACAAGAACTGGATTGAGCATATTAACAAAACTTTTGGAAGTATGAATTGAGAAAGAAAGTATATAAGTGGTGAAGATAATGAAACGGAAGAAGCTAATTTATAGCAAAAATTTCAGACACAGCAATCGAGGCAATTCACCGCCTTTAATTAAAGAAAATCCTAATTTCTGTAATTACCGGAAAATCAAATCTTATAAAGATTTCGAAGATTTCTTTAATTCCTTGAAATCCGGAAATCAATCGTAACTACGTCAAAAGTTAAGGCAAATATTGAATTTTCTCATTTACTCTTTTACGATAGCTTCGTTTATACTCTTTCTATAATCGAATTACTTTATCCATATTATTTAATGTCGATAAAACTCTAATTCATCATTCTTGTTATAAAGAATAACGATCTCTATCAAATTTCATGACTATGATTTTCATGAACTCCTCTCTGTTTTGTCTGCCTAATATTGCAGCATAAACGTTCAAGGTTTTAAATGAGCTCAATATTATTCATAACACATTTCATGTATCCAATTTACTGAAATGACTTGCATAACATCATCATTTTGAATGATCTCTGCATTAATGATAAAATGCACTTCGTAGAAGAACCTATAGAGATTATGGTTTGTATGACTTAAACGCTTGAAACAAAACAATATTCTATCCTTTGGAAAACACGTAAGGCCCCGAACATACCTGGGAACGTGAAGACCAAATGAAACAGAAATATCCCCATCTCTTCTCAACCGCTGATGCATCCGAGAAGTCTACCTAAAACTTCGGGATGAAGTTTTTATTAACGGGGAGGTACTGTAACAACCCTCACTTTTCGACTTCTAAATTACTGAATTAACCTTAGGGTTATATGTCTGACTATATATATTAAGGGTTGTTATATACAATTAAATATTGACCGAATATTAATTTTTAGTCAACAATGTACGCTTAAATAAATAATATATTATTAATTTATATAATTTGACATAATTTAACTAAGTATATAAACTTTGTATCACTTTTATTATTATTTAGTTAATGTATTATATATTTAACTATATAATAAATCCAATTATATATAAATGTAATAATATTTACAAACTTACTAAAACTATAGTTTAATAATTAAAATCATAATTATTATTAAAAATACAAAATACCGAATTATTTATTATTTTTATGCAAAATTTATATTTATTAATTAAATAAAACAAAAATAAAAAAAATTACAAAAAAATATTATTGACAAATATTCTTGGAAAAACATTAAATAAATTTGTTTATTTACATAAAAAAAATCCTTAAAATAAGTAAAAAATAAATAAATAAATAAATTACTTTTTAATTAAAAATTTTAATGGAAAAACTACTTTTATTATTTTATTTTGTGCATTATCCCATGACCTAACATTTAATACTTTTTAATTTTAAAATCCCATTAAGAATTAAATATTTCTTTTTCTTTTAATTATTTTATTTGTTTTTACCTAATTTTTTCAAGTATAAATACCCCTCATTTCTCATTCAAACTCACACCAAAATTTCTCTCATTCTCTCTTTGAAGAATTACTACTAGTAAGTATTCTTTTCTTACTTTTTATTTTTTTTACTTTTCACTTTTTACTTTTTACTTTTTACTTTTTATTTCGGTTATTATTTTTACCGAAATATGTAAATAATGTTATAAATTATATGCAATTAAAAATAAAATAAATAACATGTATACACTATTACTATTACTAGCACCTATAACCTACTACTTATATTGTAACATAAAAACATTTTGGGATATGTATTAGAGATGTATAGATCTTCGAACTTTCTTGACGAATAGTTTCTATGAGATTCTAGGCAGAGGGTTTGGATTTCCGATTTAAAGGGTCCTATGGCTCAAGCCCCTAGATCTAAATTAGCCATTCGAAGGGAAAGGGGTGATTGGAAGCTTATCTAATACGACAAGTATCGTAAAATGGAAAACACTGATAAAAGTAGAAACTCTCTAGTCATAGAAACTTAGTAAAATAAGAAACTTTCTAAAAATGGAAACTTTATAAAAATAGTAACTTACTAGGAATAGAAACTTAGTAAAACAAACTATACTTAAACACATACTTAAACTTAAACATGGGCAAAACACTTAACTACTCTTAAATGTCAATAGGTTGACTTTCCTGCTCACTCGTTCAACTCTTTATTCCGAGGAATAACACTCTCTCTACTTACTAAGGTGAATTCATAGCCCCTCTTTATTGCTAGCAAACTTACTTACTTTACTTGGGGTGAGACACATGCTGTTTTTACTTTTTACAATTTAGACACAAGTACCAAACTGTTAAACTATGCTATACCCGGCTATGTCCGACTAAGTCCCTACAGTGATATTTTTAATTGATGCTGCATGCTTAATTATTGGGGGTAGGCCTATCGGGAGTAACGTCCCCGATACATTTGACTAAGTCTTTGTATTACTTGATAATGAAATTAAACCGACAAGGACAGACACAACTTGTCATGGGGCAAACTTGAACGTTTAGTCTAAATATCACGCTTTGGCATAACTTTTTGATCCTGCGGGAGATCAACTTTACAAACTAAATCTTGTGGTCTAAAACAACGACAAACTTTTTGTTAAACCTATGAACTTCACTCAACCTTTTTGGTTGACACTTTAGCATGTTTTGTCTCAGGTGCTGTTTGATTCAAGCTCTTATACTTACTGCTTATGTGATGCTACTTGGACATAGGATCAAGAGATATCGCATTTATTACTTCTGCATGTGAACATTTATGATATTGTTATTCCTGTCATTGTAACGACATTTCATTTTCCGCTGCGTACTCATTAAAGTTAAATTCATCATTTAGTATTGTTCTCGTTTATTATAATATGTTGGTATGTTTTGATATTAGTGACGTTCCTTCCAGACCCTATTGGGAGGACGTTACAACGGCTAAAAAAAATCAACACTTGGTAAAATATTACACTTCCAAATACAATCGGTCGACTGTCAGAGACAGTCGGACGACTGTCAACACTCACTCGGCCGACTGTCTAGACACTCGGTCGATAGTTTCTCATAGACACACTCGACCGATGGTCGCATCAGTAGGTCGATGGTCGAGTTAGTCGGTTGAATGTCAAGAGACAGTCGGCCGACTGTGTTTATCTGCAGAAGCTGAAGAACAAAGTGACGGGTTTCACCCAAAATCGACTAATTCTTGCTCTAAAGCTCGATTACGACCTCAAAACTGACCAAATAGAATATACTAAACATGTAGAAACATAAACCCACAAGATTTGGACTCAAACAACATCAAATCTAACCATTTTGACCCAAATTACACACTTTGTAAAAACTAACACAAAAACTCCATTTTCTCAAAGATTAAAGCATGAAAGCTTGTGATTCTTACCTTGTTAGAATCAGTAGACAACAAAGAACACGATTCTAAGATCAATTTGAGCCCAAGAACAAGTTTTGATGATTAGGGTTTGGTGAGACGGAGATGAACGTACGGGAGTAATATTTGGGGAAGAATCTAGAAAAATGAAGATAATTCTCCCCACCTACACACTTAAGGGTTAAAAACCCATACATCACAATACACGGGTATTTATCAGTTATCTGAATTCTTTCGTGTCTCATTTGGTGACCCAAACGAAGTCCAAATTAAATAAACAAACATGTTCTGTGACCCTTGTCACAAACTTGTCCTATCCACAACATTAAGTAATACAAAATATAAAATTAGAATAAAAGCATATAATAACACCACACAACCTGAGGGCAAAATAGTAATCTAACAGCTAGGCCCGCTTTGAGGGTGTTACAAATCTACTCCCCTTAAAGAGATTCCGTCCTCGGAATCTACTAAGTCATAGCCAACACTGGTCACAGGTAACAAATACCAACACAATTGGTCACACAGGTAGCTACACCAAAACACATCCTAAGATAACAAGCATTACCAAGGTTCATTAGTTTTCTCATCTGCCAACCTATAAGCGAAAATCATTAATTTAAAAAAACTCACAGCCACTAAATCAATGCTAACCCTTTCTGTTACGACCAACTCCAATCATGCAACACAACATTCAGATAATTTATCCCGCAATTGTCTATAGCATCACAATTATCGCTTGAAGGGGTAACCAAGTACCAACAATCAACTGTTTAATAAGGGCCGTGCACGTCATCTTTTATCCTAGAGCTATGCTAAGAGGATAACGATTAAATAATTCAACACTAGATGCAATCAACATTCATTCAAATACAAGACAACCCAAAAGTATTATATAGACCCATCATCAACTTAATTGACTTCCACAAAAAGTTGCATGTCAAACTGTCACTACACCCCACTTTCTGAAGACACCAACGGTTATACACTGTCAATTTCATTGAATCGGTCTGATCCATCAAATTTCGAGATTACCCATATAGTAAATCCATCAAATCTCTTATTCAGTTTATTCTAAGTCATCTGTCTGTTGTCAACGTGTCACATGAAGACGCAACTTAGTTAAGCCCACAATTCTACATCACCAAATCAACAAAGGTCATGGGTATTACAAACCGCCACAACGAGCCACAACGTGAACTATGTCAAATCATGTCCTACCGTCATACGCCTTACAAAGCTCCGTTCATTCTCGTAGGTTAAAAGATAACTTATCGGTCTAAGTCAAACACACCATCTGCTTAGTCTACTACCCAAGGGTCAAGACCCGCTATATGCCGATCTGACAGACTTACTTACTTACACTACACGTTATCCGAATCGTTCTTCACATTCTGGTCTAGAAAAAAGTGTTTACCACTAGCTAAAGAAATTCAATGCTGACAACCTGCCGCTATCTAATAACTGAACAAGTATAATTTCGTCTGAATTCCAAACTTGATCTATCAATAATCTTACGAAATACCACGGAAATTCTATCTCATGTATAGGTTTTACACACTAACTCTCGAGTCACTACTAATGACCCACTACATTATATCTGTCAATCATGATTTGAGGTTATTCTCGAGTCACTTTCATCGAATTTCCTAGATCAACTCACTCTAAAACACTGAATATTGGCTATCATTTACCTTAGAATACACAAACTTAGCTAATTTCATCACTACAACATAGCCAAATCAACTCGGATTACACTAATTTACCCAAATTCCGTAATTTAATACTTGTTTCAATCCCGATATTCAAGAATTTCGTTGAAATTCGCTTATCTGGTTCAATGTTCCCCAATTATTCAACGACTAAATCGTTATTCTGATCAACTCAATCATAGAAGAAATGATTACCAACCCAATTTCAAATCAATTCAATTATTACATCACAAATCTTGAGTAAAGAATAATTGTCCACACATTCTGAAAGTAGATATCTAAGTATTAATTTTCCTCAAGTAACATCAATACACATACCCAACACTACTACAGTTACATCAGAAAGATCGTCACTTGGTTAAAGTGCTACCAGAACACACAATTAAATACCTAATTCAAATTCGATATTTAAGAGTTTCTTCATAAATCACTTATCTAGGTTGATACTTACCCAAAATTCATCACTTAAAGTATGACTTTATTCATATCATCCTTAAAAGAAACACTTACAAATGCAATATTAACCCAACATTAATCATTCGAACATGGATTTCAAGTCAACAATATCCACTACCACAAGCAATAAACATCCATCTAACAATTAAGTCCGTCAAATGATATTAATACACGCGTTTGACACCACTAAAACTATCTCTGCATCAACTTTGTTTTGCTTCTAACTTTATCAAAATTCAAAACTAAGGCTTATTCGATCATCAATAGCCTAGGTCCAAATATTGTTCAACTAACCTTACTATGTCGGCAAAGTATACTCTCGGTCCACGGTTCATCGAAAATCACATTCATCGTCAAACAACACCCGATCTAACACTCATTACATCTCTTTCGACTCTCGAAACTACTATATGATTTACTACAATGTATTTTCGTTGGCCAGACGTAATACATCATTCTAAATCACACTTCCATTTCGAGTATTTCGGAACAAGATCTTAGTCGAGTTCATCAAAATAACACTGTCTATCTTCTTAAGTCACCGGTAGTTATAAATCTCCACTATATCCCAAACTAATAGATTTTACAATCTAAGGCTATCAAAACCGCAAAAGTCTTGAAAGAAAACACCTAACTCTGTTCTAATTCGATCTCAATTCTACTAGGTCCTCTTTAGTAACCACGTCAGTAACTCTGATCCAACATCCAATAAACTATACCTACTTACTTCGTCTTATTCGCAAATGCTATTATTGTCCGTCCTCGACCTTATATTCAAATCTTCAAAAGACAAAATATTCACAACGGTCACTATCGAACTACCAGATCAATGCTTCTTTGTTAACAGTAATATGATCAATGTTCTAATCACGTCTCCCGATCTAGTCAAGATTCATCATAATTCAGCTTGAACTGAATTTCTATTCCCGTTAAGGTCTGCTCTACTTCCAAGAAAGTCACTAAACGAACTTCTAACATACTGACATCTAATGAGTCATATCAATTCACAAAAAAAAAATCAACAACTTCTCAGGACAACTCTACAGGTCCTACTTAGCTAGTCAAATCCTGCAACAGTACATCCAGGCTAATAATACTCCTCACATAATGACAAAACACGGTTTTCCTATTTTCAGTCAAGACTACATGGAAAACTCCATTCAAACTTACTTCCAAA
Source organism: Rutidosis leptorrhynchoides (assembly GCF_046630445.1). Taxonomy (NCBI): domain Eukaryota; kingdom Viridiplantae; phylum Streptophyta; class Magnoliopsida; order Asterales; family Asteraceae; genus Rutidosis; species Rutidosis leptorrhynchoides. Next base: position 66,516,290 of record NC_092341.1, on the reverse strand, counting down.
AGGTCACCACTAACTCACATTAGTCTATGGTAGGAAAACGATTCTTCAAAGTCTTACTACAACCACAATCATCTAAACCAAAAGTCAACATCATACGTGACACGCAAACCACCTACATATGACAACAACAAACAGGGTCCGGATCTTCTTATGAGAAGACAAGGAAACTACTACTCTATTTCAATCCTTAAGGGCCACTACGTGTGTCCCGTCAATCCATGGGAAAGAATTACATTTCACCCAAGTCCAACACAACAAGTCCCATCATACTATAATATCATAGGGTCCGTCATCTACTGGTTCAGTCACGGTCGCCAAGCATGAAGACTACACTTCACATAGTGACACAATAGGGTTCGAGACTTTCACTACTCATCAAGGGGTCACTACCCTAATCAGTCTTTATGGGTCACTACATGTGTCCCATCAGTCAACGGTCAGGAAATGACTTCATATTCGTATTTTGTTAATACTACAAATCATTCACTTCAATTCTTCTAGTCTAGGCCAACAGTAATCTCACATATAGTACAACATGCCATATAACAAACAATTCACAATAGCATGACTCCATATCACAAAGGTCATATCTATAAAGTCTCATAGAATATAACAGTCAGTCTAAGGGAATAAAATCCCGATAGTGGCAAGGGTAGTTCCAGACACAATTGCCGTAACTGTGTCCATCAACTGTCATCTACTTCTATCTTACAAGTACAATTAATCAATCGTAACTTGAAACACTAATCGTCACAGATTATCATTACAACAAACGCCAAATTTGACAAAGACAGGAACACAATCTACCAGTACAATAATAACAATTACAGCAATGTAACAAGAATGTACCTTTATGAATAGGAAGACATCTTCTGTATCTATCAACACCTCGATCGCACCCGCACCCTTAACCCTCAACAACTCTGCAACTGAATCCTCATCATTGGAGCCATGTCAACTAATACGCGTCAAGTCCTTCATTCAAATCGGCATCAATCGCATCCACAGAAGTTCTCTCAGTACTGAGGGTCAACAGGGCACCAGCAGGGTGGAATCGATCTTCATACCTGTCTTAACACAACATCTCACACACAAAGCTTAGTAGATAATCTGTTAGTTTCCGCCAACTAACTCGTCAATACCTACTTCACTCACTTAACCCACCCCAAGATATGTTTGACTCGACACACGGTTTGGGAACATGTCACTTCCGTGCACATGCTGCCAAACCTACGCTCTGATACCAACTTATAACACCCCAGATTTTTTTTAATAAAGCGGAAGACCAATTTAACTAATACATAAGTTAAATATATATATATATATATATATATATATATATATATATATATATATATAATCCACTTAATGATAACACGTTAATAAATGAACGACCGGGTGTTATATTAAAACGTAAATACAACTTTAATAGAAAAGACGCGACATCAGAGTTTCCGGCTTTGTCAAACATATCTTCCAACATCCCATCTTCGCCCTGATAACTAGCATACAACAAATCCATAACCTGCAGGGAAGATGTGGGGGTTTAGCACGAAGCTAAGTGAGTGCAACTAACTACAAGCAATAGTATACAGGAACTGCCATACTAATCATGTCACAAAGTCTAACACACAAACATCACCCAAGTGCCGTCTACAGAGACTCTGGCGGCTCGGCCAAACCATTAACCACCAGCTGATCGAACTGGGGCTTACCAGAAGTTCCTCCACCACCGTATGTATATACATAATCCACACAAAACGGACGCATCATTCACATATATATACACCACGGCTGTCTAGGCTACTACATAGGAACCCAACCCGCAGGTTGATCTCTCCTACCGAGGCTACCACACAATAGGGACGCACCGGGCTCTAGCAGACAAGCATCAACTAACATGCAGTCATTACAAGTACTAACTAACCACAACAATAAGTATATCTAACAAGTATGGCAATCATAATATAACTTGCTTCTATATACTATATTCTCCAGTTAGTCCCACTCACCGATACAGACATCACTTTATAGTCTAATGTCACCGAGTCTTCTCCTCGTCTGTATCACCTGAAAACAATACTCACAAGTTAGTTACAATATTATGATCATCAATATACAAACGGGCAGCATAACGGCTAAAAAAATCAACACTTGGTAAAATATTACACTGCCAAATACAATCGGTCAACTATCAGAGACAGTCAGCCGACTATCAACACTCACTCGGCCGACTGTCTAGACACTCGGTCGATGGTTTCTCACAGACACACTAGGCCGATGGTCGCGTCAGTCGGTCGATGGTCGAGTCAGTCGGTCGATTGTCAAGAGACAGTCGGCCGACTGTGTTTATCTACAGAAGCTGAAGAACAAAATGACGGGTTTCATCCAAAATCGATCAATTCTTGCTCTAAAGCTCGATTACGACCTCAAAACTGACCAAATCGAAGATACTAAACATGTAGAAACATAAACCCACAAGATTTGGACTCAAACAACATCAAATCTAACCATTTTGACCCAAATTACATACTTTGTAAAAACTAACACAAAAACTCCATTTTCTCAAAGATTAAAGCATGAAAGCTTGTGATTCTTACCTTGTTAGAATCAGTAGACAACAAAGAACATGATTCTAAGATCAATTTGAGCCCAAGAACAAGTTTTGATGATTAGGGTTTGGTGAGATGGAGATGAACGTACGGGAGTAATATTTGGGGAAGAATCTAGAAAAATGAAGATAATTCTCCCCACCTACACACTTAAGGGTTAAAAACCCATACATCACAACACACGGGTATTTATCAGTTATCTGAATTCTTTCGTATCTTATTTGGTGACCCAAACAAAGTCCAAATTAGATAAACAAACCTGTTCTGTGACCCTTGTCACAAACTGGTCCTATCCACAATATTAAATAATACAAAATATAAAATTAGAATAAAAGCATATAATAACACCACACAACCTGAGGGTAAAATAGTAATCTAACAGCTAGGCCCGCTTCGAGGGTGTTACATATGTAATGTTTAACTCTGTGACCATTAACTTTAAATTCAATCCCATTTGAATTTATTAACTCTGTTGTTCCATATGGGAAAACTCTTTTGACTATGAATGGTCCAGACCATCTTGATTTCAATTTTCCAGGAAATAGCTTGAATCGTGAATTGAAAAGAAGAACTCTATCTCCTTCTTTAAATTCTTTTGAACTTCTAATTCTTTTATCATGCCATTTCTTCGTTCTTTCTTTATAGATTAACGAATTTTCATATGCTTCATGCCTTAATTCTTCTAATTCGTTTAGTTGACTTAATCGTAAACGTCCGGCTTCATGTAAATCAAGATTACATGTCTTCAAAGCCCAAAATGCTTTGTGCTCAATTTCTACTAGAAGGTGACATGCTTTCCCATAAACGAGTTTGTAAGGTGTGGTTCCAATTGGAGTTTTGTAGGTTGTTCTAAAAGCCCAGAGTGCATCCTCCAATTTCATGGACCATTCTTTTGGATTTGATCCTACAATTTTCTCTAGAATACGTTTTAATGCTCGGTTGGTATTTTCAACTTGTCCACTTGTTTGTGGATGATAAGCGGTTGAGATTTTATGAGTTACTCCACATCTTTTGAGAACTTTCTCAAGTTGATTATTACAAAAATGAGTACCCCGATCACTTATTAAAGCTTTTGGTGTTCCGAACCTTGCAAAAAGACGTTTTAAAAAGTCGACTACAACTCATGCATCGTTAGTCGGGAGAGCTTGTGCTTCCGCCCATTTAGATACATAATCAATAGCAACGAGAATGTAGAGATTATTATGAGATTTTGGAAATGGACCCATAAAGTCAATACCCCAAACGTCAAATACTTCACATACTTGAATGACATTTTGTGGCATTTCATCACGTTGACTTATTTTTCCGGCCCTTTGACAAGCATCACAGGATTTACAAAGAAGGTGCGCGTTTTTGAAAATTGTAAGCAAATAGAATCCAGCGTCATAGACTTTTCTTACTGTAAGTTGAGGCCCATAATGCCCTCCTGTTGGTCCTGTGTGACACTGGTTTAAGATTTGACTGGCTTCATCCCCGAATATACATCGGCGTATTATTCCATCGGGACAACTTTTAAACAAATGTGGATCTTCCCAAAAATAGTGTTTTATATCACTAAAGAATTTCTTTCGTTTTTGGTACGACAATCCCTTTTCAAGTAATCCACATACTAAGTAGTTTGCATAGTCTGCAAACCACGGAATTTCATTATAATCTATCTTCAATAGATATTCATCAGGAAATTTATCTTGTATAGTCGATTCATTTAGAACTTCTAATTCAGGATTTTCAAGACGAGAAAGATGATCAGCGGCGAGATTTTCTGCTCCCTTTTTGTCTCGGATTTCAATATCGAACTCTTGTAAGAGTAAGATCTAATGGATTAATCGTGGTTTGGCATTTTGTTTCGAAAATAGGTATCTAAGAGCAGAATGGTCGGTATAGACCACCGTTTTAGCTAGAACGAGATATGAATGAAATTTGTCAAAAGCAAAGACAATAGCAAGGAGTTCTTTTTCAGTAGTTGTGTAATTTGTTTATGCTTCTTGTAACGTCTTACTAGCGTAATAAATAGGTAGAAATTGTTTTTCAATCCTTTGTCCTAAAACGTCTCCCATTGCAAAATCACTTGCATCGCACATGATTCAAATGGTAGATTCCAATTTGGAGTTATCATAATCGGTGCATTAGTGAGTTTTTCTTTAAAAATATTAAAAGATTTGATGCATTCATCTGAAAAGATGAATGGAGCTTCCTTTTCTAGGAGTTTATTCATAGGAGTGGCAATTTCAGAAAAATCTTTTATGAAACGTCGGTAAAAACCGGCATGCCCTAGAAAACTCCTAACTCCTCTAATATTGGTGGGATGTGGAAGTTTAGCAATTACATCTACTTTAGCTCTATCCACTTCAATTCCTTCCTTTGAAATTTTATGACCAAGAACGATGCCTTCTGTAACCATGAAATGGCATTTCTCCCAATTAAGAACTAGATTTGATTGCTCGCATCTAATTAGCATTCGTTCAAGATTAACTAGACATGATTCAAATGTATCACCGAAGACTGAAAAGTCATCCATGAAAACTTCCATGCATTCTTCTATCATGTCGTGAAAAATCGCCATCATGCACCTTTGAAAGGTTGCAGGGGCGTTGCAAAGTCCAAATGGCATGCGTTTGTAAGCAAAAGTACCATAAGGGCACATGAACGTGGTTTTCTCTTGGTCCTCGGGTGCTATTGGAATCTGAAAGTATCCGGAGAAATCGTCAAGAAAACAATAGTAACTTTTCTCAGCTAATCTTTCCAACATTTGATCAATGAAAGGTAAGGGAAAGTGATCTTTTCTGGTGACGTCATTTAATTTTTTATAATCTATACAAACACGCCATCCTGTTACAGTCCTTGTAGGAATAAGCTCATTTTTTTCATTTGTGATGATAGTCATGCCACCTTTCTTAGGTACGCATTGAACTGGGCTTACCCATGGACTATCAGAGATTGGATAAATTAAACCTGCATCTAGCAGTTTAATAATTTCTTTCTTAACAACATCTTGCATATTAGGATTTAGTCTTCGTTGGCGTTGCACATACGTTTTATGACCTTCTTCCATAAGGATTTTATGTGTGCAATACGAAGGACTTATGCCTTTAATATCATGAATCTTCCATGCAATAGCTGGTTTATGAGCTTTTAGCACAGAAATGAGTTAAGATTTTTCATTTTCCGTAAGAGAAGATGATATTATTACAGGTAATTCAGATTCACCATGTAAATAAGCGTCTTCTAAATGGTTTGGAAGTGGCTTTAACTCTAATGTCGGTGGCTCTTCTATTGATGATTTATATCGATATCTGTCTTCCTCTTTTAGCATTTGAATTTCTTCTGTTGTTGGTTCATATCCATTAGCCATAAGTGTAGCTAACATTTCAGCTTCATCAATTGGTTCAGTTCCTTCTCCTAAAGAACATTCTTCTGTTCCTTGTAATTCTGAAAATTCTTGTAACAATTCTGCATGTGAATCTATAGTTTGAATATAATAACATGTATCATCTGCAGATTGCGATTGTTGCATGGCTCTATCAACAAAAAAAGGTAACACTCTCATCCTCTATACTTAGGGTCAGTTTCTTACTGAACACGTCTATTATTGCTTTAGCCGTGTTTAAGAATGGTCTTCCTAATATGAGAGGAACCCGAGAATCTTTTTCCATGTCCAGAATAACAAAATCTACTGGAAATACTAAAGTACCAACTTTAACTAGCATGTTCTCCATTATCCCTCTAGGATATTTTACTGATCGATCGGCTAGTTGTATGCTTATTCGTGTTGGTTTTAATTCTCCGAGGTCTAGTTTAGCATATAGTGAATACGGCATTAAATTTATACTAGCACCTAAATCTGCCAATGCTTCTATTGAACTAAGACTACCCAGAAAACATGGAATTGTGAAACTTCCTGGATCTGATAATTTTTCTGGTATCTTATTCAATAGCACTGCAGAACAATTAGCATTCATTGTAACAGCCGAGAGTTCTTCCATTTTCTTTCTATTTGTGATTAGATCTTTCAAGAATTTGGCATATCTTGGCATTCCTGATATCACATCAATGAAAGGAAGATTTACATTTATTTGTTTAAATATATCCAAGAATTTAGATTGCTCGGCTGCAAGTCTTTCTTTTGTCATTTTACTCGGGTAAGAAAGTGGTGGTTGATATGGTTTAACATAAGGTTTAGTCTTAACTGGGTTATCCTCATTAACCTTTTTAACTACCGGTTCTTTTTCCTTATCTTGTGTAGTAGGAATAGAGTCATCAGAAATTACATGTATTTCAGGTGGTTTAAGTGAATACTACTTCTCGTGGTAATGGCTTTAGCTGTTTCATTTCGGGGGTTAGCATTTGTATCGCTAGGTAGACTTCCCGGTTTTCTTTCACCTATCAACCTTGCTAGGTTGCTTACTTCTTGTTCCAGATTTTGAATAGAAGCTTGTTGATTTCTAAATGCTTGAGAATTTTGTTCATTGGTTTGTTTCTGAGATGTGAAAAACTGCGTTTGAGATTCAACTAGCGTCGACATCATATCTTCTAAATTTGGCTTTTTATCATCGGTTTGTGGTGGTTTAATTGGAAAAATAGGTCTTTGCTGATTGTAAGTATTGTTGGATACTTGTTGATTGTTAGGACCTTGTTGATTGTTGTATGGAACATTTCGGTTATAATTCTGATTTTGATTGTAGATTGGTCTTGGCGGTTGATAATTATTCTGATAATTATTTCCAGGCCTTTGGTTCATGTATGAAACATTCTCTCTTTGTTCCATTGTTTGTTCAATACTGAGACAATCTTTTGTCAAATGTGGTCCTCCACACTGCTCACAACTAATTCGTATTGAGTGAATATCTTTAGTCATCTTTTCCATTCGTCTCTCGACAGCATCTATCTTTGCGGAAATGTAATCAAAGTCATGGCTAGAATCGGCTCTAGCTACTTTAGATGATCTAACGATATCTTTTTCTTGATTCCACTCATATGAGTGGGAAGCAGTGTTATCAATAATTTTATAAGCGTCAGTTGCGATTTTCTTCATAATGGAACCACCAGCTGCTATATCGATGTCTTTGCGTGTAGTGATGTCGCATCCTTGGTAGAATATTTATACTATTTGATAAGTTTCTAAACCATGTTGCGGACATCCTCTTAACAACTTTCCAAATCTTGTCCACGCCTTATATAGAGTTTCATTTGGCTTTTGCGTGAACGTAACAATTTCTCCTTGAAGTCTCACGGCTTTAGATGCCGGAAAGAATTGTTTAAGAAATTTTTCAACTAAGATGTCCCATGTATCAATCGCCCCTTCAGGTAACGATTCTAACCAATCTTTGGCTTCTCCCTTTAAAGTCCAGGGAAATAACATGAGATAGATCTGTTCATCCTCAACTTCTCTTATTTTAAATAAAGTACAGATCCTATTAAAGGTTTGAAGATGTTCGTTTGGATCTTCCTTCGGTGCACCACTAAATTGGCATTGATTAGTTACCATATGTAGGATTTTTCCTTTGATTTCATAATCTGGCGCATTAATGTCTGGTTGAGTAATTGCATGACCTTGGCCAGTGCGTTTAGCTCTCATTCGGTCTTCCATACTTAGAGGTTCTAGATTTTCCATGATTGAATGTATTGAATCTGAATTGCTAGAGGATTCTGACTTAATGGTTTCTTCCTCGACAATTTCTGGATGAGTGATTTGTGGTTCAGGAGGAATGATTAGTGGTTTAGGATCTTTGAATTGTCCCTGAATATCCTCCGGATTCTCAATTGTGAGGTCGGGTTCAAAAAATGGATTATCGGAAATTTGAATTGGAGTACTTGGTCGACTGGATGACGATTCTAAAGAAAAATCAACGGCGACAATATTGGCTAGATGTCTTGATCGAGTTACAGGTGGTGAACGTATGAAAGGTGGTGAGCGTTTTGCTCGGTGCATTCACAGAATATCCTATTAGTTATAAAAGATAAAAATTATATAAGTTATCAAATTAATAGACTTTTCTGATTTTGCCCACGTTTTCGAATAGCCAATAGATGCAGCAGGTAGCCAGGACCCTTTAAATCGGAAGCCCACAACTCGCCACTAACAAATCCAACTATTACTACGAACCAGAAAATTTTGGATGTCTATCAATTTAACCACTTAAAATAATTTTTCTTTTTGAAATTTTAGAGAAGAAATAGAAAATTCTATATCCTAAAAACTAGAGCGTCGAGAAATAAGAAAGAAAAAGAGTGCGTCGAAAAATGTCGAAAAAAAAAGTCAAAAAATAAAAATAAGAAAGAAAAGCGTCGAAACTCAAAAGTCTAAAAATTAAATATTAAAAGTTACGTCTAAAGGTATTAAAGCTTAAAAGGAATTCTATATCCAAAACGGCAATAACTTAAAAAGTACTAAAATCTTAAAACGGCGTCGCAAAATTCTAAAGCACCTAAATCTTAGTCTAAAGAAAAAGCACTTAAGGGATTTTACGGCAAAGCCTAAAAATCTAGAAATATAAAATACTACAGTAAAATACTAAGTTACGAACTAATTACGAACGAAAAAAAATACAAATTACGATTAAACGATTAAAAATATACAAAATATAAAAAGAAATAAAAAGTAATAAAATTACAATTTTATAAAAATATTATTTTTATATTATTATTTTATAAAAGTATTAAGTTATTATATTAATAAAAAAAATTTAACTTAAAAATACAAAATAAAAAAACTAAAACTAATTAATATAATAATTAACCCTAATTAGGCTTTAATAATAATAATAATTAATAATACACCGTAATTAATGCTGTACCAGGATCATACCTGGCGTGTCAGGTTACCTCATGTGATCGCATGAGGTTTCTTTGTTAATTCCATGCGGTCGCATGGTTCGTGGATACAGGCCAGATATTGGGCTGCTACAGTGTAGTGGCCCGATTATTATTATTATTATTATTATTTTTTGTTTTTAATTTATTTATATAAAATAAATAAAAACTTAATTTAAAAAAAAACTAAAATAGAAATAGAAAAACTTTATAATTATATATATTTTAAACAAACTCTTAAAAATATATATATTTCGTTTTTCTTTTTATATTTTTGTATTTTTAATATTTAAAACGTATTTTTACAAAAAGAAATTAAAACTTAATAAAAATCTTTTTTTTATTATAGCATTTCGCTTTCGGGTCCCCGGCAGCAGCGCCAAAAATACTAGATGTGTGCAGAGGTGTATACGAAATAGTTATATTTTTATTGCGAAATACTATTAAATACGATACAATTTTACACAAGTTATTTATTTATTTATAGAGTGGATATACCTAAACCTTGCTACAACACTTATAGGTAGTGTACCTAATCGTACAGTAGTGTAGTTTTTAGTAAGTCCGGTTCGTCCACAGGGAACTAGCCAAGTTTAACGCTATATTTTTAAAACTATATTTGTATAAAGAAATATATATATATATATATATATATATATATATATATATATATATATATATATATATATATATATATATATATATATATAAGTCGTGTTATTATTATTATTATTATAAAAAGGAGGGTTTTTACCGTTTAATGACCGGTTTGTCGATTTTATGTCTTAAGTCGCAGTTAAAACCTAATGTAAAATATTAAAAATAAATACAACTTAATTTAAAGCGTAAAGTAAATGACAATAATTAAGGTGCGATAAATTAAAGTGCGATAAATAAAATGACGATAAATAAAATTGCGATAATTAAAAAGTACGATAATTAAAAGTGCAATAAATAAAATGACAGTAAATAAAAGTGCGATAAAATATGAAATAAAGGAATTATGCTTATTTAAACATCCGTAATCATGATGTTCGACGTGCTGATTTTAATTTATTACCATGGGTTAATTGTCCTTTGTCCTGGATTATTCGATATGTCCATACGGTTTTGTCCATAATAGTCCATCGGTCATAATTATAAAGTGCGAGAGTCTTCGTCAAATTAATCTTATGTCCGAAGTCAAATATTCCAACTAATTGGGGATTCGAACTGTAACAAGGTCTTAATACTTTGTTTAATGAATACACCAGGTTATCGACTGCGTGTAATCCAAGGTTTTATTACTTTGTTAACAATTACACCAATTACCCTTGTATGTAATTCACCCATGTTTCAACAAGTCTATTGATTATTAATCCATCCCCGTTTCCGGTCAAATGAATAATTATTGGTATTTATAGATATCCCGCCCACCGTACCCAGTCAAGCGTATGTGGTTATATATAAGTACGTCAAATTATAAGTCTATATATTAAATTAACGAGGTATCATTTAGTTAATATAAAGCCCATTAATAGCCCATAGTCTAATTTCCACAAGTATCATTCTTTTATCCAAACCCCAATTATGGTCCAAAGCCCAATTACCCCGTCTTTAATATTTAGCCCAACATCACGATTACTTCGATTTAAATAATCATAATAATAACTTTGCTACGAGACATTAATTTAAAAAGGTTGAACATAACTTACAATGATTAATAATAGCGTAGCTTTACACGGACAGAATTTTGACTTACACACTTACAACAATCGCTAACATAACCTTATTATTATTAATCTTAAATTAAAATTAAAATTATAATATATATATATATATATATATATATATATATATATATATATATATATATATATATATATATATATATATATATATATATATATATATATATATATATATATATCGTGAGAGAGAGTGGATAGAAAAAGATGTATTATTTTTGGCCAAAACACGCGAAATTTATAGATGTGGCCAAACTTTTGGGGCCATGCGATCGTATGGGTTTTGTTCTTCCAGGCCATGCGATCGCATGGCCAGCTGGATCCAGCCCAAATGCTTTTGTTTTCTTGTTTGCCGACGGTTTTAATATATAATATAATATATATATAATTTTAAGAATTAATTATATATTATATTATATTCATGTGCATAGTTGACTTGTAATTTTTAGTCCGTTGCGTCGCGCGTTGAGAGTTGACTCTGGTCCCGGTTCCGGGTTTTCGAACGTCCTTTCGTACTATTTAATATCTTGTACTTTGCGTTTTGCGGCTCGTACTCTTGTAACTTTAGACGTTTCTCATCAATAATTTGAACCTCTTGGATTGTACTTTGTACTTTTGAGCTTTTTGGTCATTTGCGTCTTCAATTCGTCGAATCTGTCTTTTTTCTTCACCTTTTAATATTTAAACGAATATCACTTGTAAATAGAACAATTGCAACCAAAAGCTTGTCTTTCTTGAGGGATAATGCTATGAAATATATGTTCGTTTTTAGCATTATCACTCAGAATCTTTAACGCCATTCTTTGTTGCCCTCGATATAGCAGTGGTTTGTCCCTTACTCATTTGTGATTTAGAATATAACCCTTGGGAGTTATTAGGATCAGCAACAACTCTTTTGTTCAGATTTGACTGTCTCGTTATGTAGGTGGGTGGAATGTATACTTTAGCTTTTTTCTGTATGAAGTTAAATGTCATCAAAAAGCCTGGGTAAAAAATATAATATGATCAAAATTTTTAATCAATACCTTCTTAGATGCTTTAGCTCTTGTATCAACTTCTACAGTAGCTTGGTCATCATTCCCTTCAGACAAATCAGGCGTATACTCTTCATCATTATCGATAGTGTCCAATTGTGTTTCTTTCCTTTTTTTTTAATTTAATACTACCTGATGAACTTCCGAGTTGAGTTGCGAGTTTTGTTAATTTTAATTGTTGCAATCTTTGATTGTTCTCGGCCATCCTCATTTGTCTAATTTTTTCATACTCATTGTCACGTTGCGAATGTGTAGGACTTTGTTTGCTGTTCTTTTCCATTGTATAAATCTAGCACGAATTATAGAACAATAATCAGCAATTATAAAAACAAAATGTATTCAATTAGATTGGAACATCTCTTAAAACACCATTTTAAAACAAGCATATGTTAACATGTTATTGATTTACACCAGAATATTATGAATATAAGTACTATGGCATATATCTAAAAACAATAATCAGCAGCAATTATTAAAACAAAATTTATTCAAATAGATTGCAACGTCACTTAAAACAGCATTCTTAAACAAGCATATCTTAACATGTTAATGATTTACCGCAGAATATTATAAATATAAGTACTATGGCATATATGTAAATACAATAATCAGCAAATATTAAAACAAAATTTATTCAATTAGATTAGAACATCACTTAAAACGACATTCTAAAACAAGCATATCTTAACATGTTATTGATTTACATCATAATATTATAAATATAAGTACTATGGCATAAATCTAATAATCACAACCGTGAACAAAATTATAGAACTATATTCAGCCCTCAGCCCTAAGACAACAACTCTATTTGCACCACATACAGTTATAATCATATAATTATAACATCATTAAGCATGTTATGTAAATAATGTTATATAAAATAAATTTAACGAAAAAATAGATTTGCAATAGAGTTAAAATCAACAGAATTATAAACAATCGAAAATATTTATGTTAAAACAAAAAAATAGTTAAAAGCAATAAACAAAATTTTTGTTTAATCTAACAGAATCGATCGTCATACGGTCAGCAACAGATTGTTAAACAATCAAACAAAATTATGTGTAAACGGACAAAAACACTTTTACACAAATCAAATAGAGCGAAAATACAAAATTATGAACCTGTTTATACACGAAATCGATGAGGAACTCAAACCTAGTTTCTTCGAAAAAATACGGTGTTCAGAAGCATTTTATCCTAATATCATTTGGCGCCTTTAGATCACAAAGTGAAACTGCTACCGCCTATCCCAATTTTTTGAATAATAATCGCGGTTTGAGAATAAACTTCCGTGAATTGTGCGATTGATTAACTGGCATAGTTGACTAGTTTTAGGAAGAGATAAACTTCCATATCTTTTGAAACATATCAGTTTAAATTATGTATTATTTTTTATATCTATAACTTATTTGACCTTTAAAAAGTTTTAATAATTAATTATTATAAAGTTAATTAATTGACATATGTCAATAAAGTTTTTAACTTATAGTTAAGTTATAAAGTTAATATATATATATAAAGGTAAGTTATTGACATATGACTTAAAGTTAATTTATAAAGTTAATATATATATATATATATATATATATATATATATATATATATATATATATATATATATATATATATATATCCGTATCATACAAGTTACTCCATCCGGCATAATTTTGTATTGTCACCAGATAAAATGTACATAGCATAAGATTCGAGATGCATTAACTTACAATTTAAGCTTATTGATCAATTATATGAAAAACGATGTTCATACAAAAACTCCGATCTTTAAATTAAAACCCGGCGTAGAACATAATCTCCCATCCATATACCTTAAAGCCTAACCACTATACCGTGAACACTGAACTCAATACCATAAAACGTAAGCCCTAACCCTAGACCATTGTTAAACCTAATCTGTATACCCTAACCCCTAAACCACTAATCCTAAAGTAAAAATCCTAAACCATAACCCCGGATGATCATTAACCATGCACATATAAATTTAAACCCGAGAGTCAAAACATCTTAACCCCTAACTCTCTATACCAACAACACTAAACTTGATACCAAAAACAACAAACCCCTAATACTACTATGTAAACCATAAACCTTGATCAAATTGTAAACAATAACCCTCAAACCTGATAAACCATACACCGGCTGTAAGCAATAACACTACTAGACCATATATATTATGTCCATAAACTAAATCCCAAACTATATATATAAACTCCGATGAACTTAAACGTACTATATGTATGTATGTATATATATATATATATATATATATATATATATATATATATATATATATATATATATATATATATATATATATATATATATATATATATATATATATATATATATATATATATATGTATGTATATATATGTGTGTGTGTGTGTGTGTGTGTGTGTGTATAACCCAAATTCTAAACATGGCCTTAACCCCTAATTCCATACCATCGACACTCTACTCTATACCTCAAACCATAAACCAGTAATACTATGTATATCATAGACTCCAAACCGTAAACCATAAACCCCTAAACCCAGATACCATAAAATGTAAGCCCTATCCCTAAACCATCGACACTCTACTCAATACCTCAACCCATAAACCAGTTATACTATGTATATCATAGACTCCAAACCGTAAACCATAAACCCCTAAACCGAGATACCATAAAATGTAAGCCCTAACCCTAAACCATCGACACTCTACTCAATACCTCAAACCATAAACTAGTAATACTATGTATATCATAGACTCCAAAATCGTAAACCATAAACCCCTAAACCCAGATACCATAAAACGTAAGCCCTAACCCTAAACCATCGACACTCTACTCAATACCTCAAACCATAAACCAGTAATACTATGTATATCATAGACTCCAAACCGTAAACCATAAACCCCTAAACTCATATACCATAAAACTTAAGCCCTAACCCTAAACCATCGACACTCTACTCAATACCTCAAATCATAAACCAGTAATACTATGTATATCATAGACTTCAAAACCGTAAACCATAAACCCCTAAACCCAGGTACCATAAAACGTAAGCCCTAACCCTAAACTATATTGTCCATAATCCGTATACCCAAACCCTAAACCACTGACCC
Organism: Rutidosis leptorrhynchoides; assembly: GCF_046630445.1. Taxonomy (NCBI): domain Eukaryota; kingdom Viridiplantae; phylum Streptophyta; class Magnoliopsida; order Asterales; family Asteraceae; genus Rutidosis; species Rutidosis leptorrhynchoides. The sequence continues at coordinate 66,500,972 of NC_092341.1, read as the reverse complement.
AAAACTAAAAAGACTAAATATAAACCCGGATGATCATAATCATAATACTTTACAAATTAAAATTCAATATGAAATATAAATAACATTATATTAGGAATGAGAAAAATTAGATATAAAATAACATTAGATATAAATATAAATAACATTAGATATAATTATGTATATATACATATATTATAAAAAATTAGATTTAAAATAATTGATGTCATTTAAAATAATTGATGTATATCATAATTCCGGTTACTGAAATATACGATTGCTCGTATGTCAATTGCAATTACCCTAAACCGAATTGCACTTCACCAGGTTAATTCGTCTTACTCTGCTTTGTTTCTTAAAATTACTTTTCCTTTTCTATTTTGTTGTTTTTTCCTATACAGTATGATACAGAATTTTTATATGGATTTTTATCTTGTTTCTGATATGTTAGTCCTCATTTAATCTGGTTAACATATATTGATTGATGTTGTTTCACAGACTGAAACTAATAATTTAATGTAATGAAGTCACGATGTATTTAATTTTATGTATACAATACTGATTCTGTAAATGTGTTTTATTTAATACAGTTCTATGATGGATTTGAGTTGGATGTCCTTATCAAGAGAGTCCGATACATACGAAATTGGATTAGATGACTATCTGGATCGTATGATTTTAACAGAAGGGAGACATGGTCAGATATCATGTTGATGTTATGCGAGGTGTATACAAAATAGTAGTATTTTTACTACAAAATACTATTAAATACGATACAATTTTACACAAGTTATTTATTTATTTATAGAGTGGATATACCTAAACCTTGCTACAACACTTATAGGCAGTGTACCTAATCGTACAGTAGTGTAGTTTTTAGTAAGTCCGGTTCATTCCACAGGGATCTTAGCCAAGTTTAACGCTATATTTTTAACTTATAATTGTAAAAATACAAAAATATATATAAGTAGTATTATTATTATAAAAGGGGGTTTTTACCGTTTAATGACCGGTTTGTCGATTTTAAAACTTTAGTCGCAGTTAAAACCTAATGTAAAATATTAAAAATAAATACAACTTAATTTAAAGCGTAAAGTAAATGACAATAAATAAAGTTGCGATAATTAAAAAGTACGATAATTAAAAGTGCAATTAAATATGAAATAAAGGAATTATGCTTATTTAAACTTCCGTAATCATGATGTTTGACGTGTTGATTTTAGTTTATTACCATGGGTTAATTGTCCTTTATCCTGGATTATTCAATATGTCCGTCTGGTTTTTGTCCATAACAGTCCATTAGTCATAAATATAAAGTGTTAGTGTCCTCGTCAAATTATCCTTATATCCGAAGTCAAATATTCCAACTAATTGGGGACTTAAACTGTAACAAGGTCTTAATACTTTGTTTAATAATTACACCAGGATATCGACTACGTGTAACCCAAGCTTTTAATACTTTGTTAACAATTACGCCAAGTGTCCTTGTACATAATTCACCCCTGTTTTAATAAGTTCATTAACTATTAATCTATTCCCGTGTCCGGTTAAATGAACGATTATTAGTACTTATAAATATCCCGCCCATCTTGTCCGATTGAGTGTATGTAGTTATTTATAGGTACGTCCAATTATAAATCTTTATATTAAATTAACAAACTATCATTTAATTAAACAAATATAAAGCTCATTAATAGCCCATAGTCTCATTTTCACAAGTGTCGTTCTTTTGTCCAAACCTCAATTATGGTACAAAGCCAAATTACCCAATTTTAATATTTTAGCCCAACATCACGATTACTTTGGCTTAAATAAGCATAATAATAACTTAGCTACGAGACATTAATTTAAAAAAGTTGAACATAACTTACAATGATTAAAAATAGCGTAGCGTTACACGGACAGAATTTCGACTTACACCCTTACAACATTCGCTAACATACCCTTATTATTAAAATTAAAATTAAAATTAAAATTAAAATTAAAATTAAAATTAAAATTAAAATTAAAATTAAAATTAAAATTAAAATTAAAATTAAAATTAAAATATATATATATATATATATATATATATATATATATATATATATATATATATATATATATATATATATATATATATATATATATATATATATATATACGTGTGAGATGAAGAGAAGAAAAAGATGTGTTTTTGTTTAACCAAAACTGCGAAATCTATAGGACCTGACCCTCAAATTGGTGCCATGCAATCGCATGGATTTTCTTCTTCCTGGCCATGCGATCGCATGGCCAGCTGGGAGAGCTCACATGTTGTTGTTTGCTTCTTGCCGACAGTTTTAAATAATAATATAATATATAAATAATTTTAAGAATTAATTATATATTATATTATATTCATGTGCATAGTTGACTTGTAATTTTTAGTCCGTTGCGTCGAGCATTGAGAGTTGACTCTGGTCCCGGTTCCGGATTTTCGAACGTCCTTGCGTACAATTTAATATCTTGTATTTTGCGTTTTGCGTCTTGTACTCTTGTAATTTTGAAACGTTTCTCATCAATAATTTGAACCACTTTGATTGTACTTTGTACTTTTGAGCTTTTTGGTCATTTGCATCTTCAATTCGTCGAATCTGTGTTTTGTCTTCACCTTCTATTATTTAAACGAATATCACTTGTAAATAGAACAATTGCAACTAAAAGCTTGTCTTTCTTGAGGGATAATGCTATGAAATATATGTTCGTTTTTAGCATTATCAAATATTTCCACATTTGAGCGTTGCTTGTCCTCAAGCAATATAGTCTTGAAATACAAATACTAGAATCACTTCTTTATTCTTCACACTTTGTACATCAGTGATTTCTATACGACGGTATGAACAATGGTAGTAACGATGTGGTTTACAGTCCCACATGACTATGAAAATTTAGATCCTTTAGGAAATTGGATCTTTATAAAAACATTTGATCTTTTGTAAATTCAATCTAGCTTTTACCCTAGATAAGTTTTCCGAAATAACCCTTCACCGGTGTTTGCAAAATTGTTTTTGTGGGTTTCAGATTTGAAATTTTTAGCACAAAACTTGCGGTTTTGTGTCACCCACTTGCTAACCTTGTATTAGGAAAGCAACACGTCCAGTATACTTGCTCCGTATATTACCTTTCGGTAAACTACCGTCTGGTTATAAAGGAAAGCGTTGAACAAGCAACTGTTAAGGCAATGTCCCGTGACATGCTTTTAATTATGGTCTATAACGTGTCGGATGCAATTACTATCCTTTGTAGGAGCAATAGTAAAGATCACCCTATAGTTTTTCGGTCTGGCACAAGGTCCTGTCTTTGACCATGCTATGCAACCACCGTTCTTACGGTTGACACCCGATTTGGTTCAGGTGACCTGATGAATTCCAGGTGAATTCCTAGGATTTTACGTTCAATGGTAATGAACGCATTAAAAATGGGTTTTCAGAAAACAAATCGTTTTGTAATTTGATCAAAATATTTTCTCGTTCAAGCTCGAGTTTAGATATCATCGAATTCCATGAGTTTGAATTCTCAATCTTTAAAAGTCAATCTCAAGGATTGAGTAATATCAGTCTTAAAAGCTGATTTTTGATCTTTAAGGAGATTATCCTTTCTGGGGATCTGATTCATTAGTCTTATCAAGCTAATTTGCATGGCGCCCTCCCCATTTTACGGGACAGATCCTCTCATGGTTAGGATAAGTCTGACCACTTGGCGACCCTGTTTGATGCTGAGGTCCATGGATTTCCTGCTGATTTTAGAGATGACTTTTCTAGATTTTTCGTCAACCTACAGCTGGTCTGGACGACAACTTCATGACCTAAATCAAGAAGTGCGTGTCTTTTTCGGAAGACTTTATTTCCTTTTAACGATGGAATTGATTCATCGTGTAGATCCATCTTTCTTTCAAATATATTATAAGAAGTTGGGTAAAACTGATAAAATTGTCCAAAACAAAAGTATCTTCAATTATTTGTACAAAAATATGTGACATATGTTTTAAATAACTTGGTAAATTTTTCCCACACTTGACTTTTATTTTCCTTTCTTTGCCTTTTTATTGTTCTCTATTCCATTTTTAAATGAATTCTAACATTTTGGGTTGTTTCTCAATTTATGTCCTTTCCGAGGTAACAATAATTTTGGTATTAACACCTAGTTTTATCGTTCATAAATATGTATAAACATGATTTTGAGTTCATTTAATTGAAAATTTTGAAATTTTTTACTAGAATTGAGTAGTCAGTATATAAGACTAGGGCTGTTCTTTATTATCAGAGAGCACTAGATTCTAATACAACTACTGCGTTACTAGTATTTTTAATGGTAACCAAGTGTATAAGTTAAAAAATCCGAAAGAATTTTACCCCTTCCCACACTTAAGATCTTGCAATGCCCTCATTTGCAAGAAATCAGTAACAATTTAAATTATTGAGGGTGATTAGCGTAGAAAAATAATTAAATTTTACCAAAGTTTCCAAACATATTGACGTTTGTTTGCTGAATGATAAATGGTGCACATCATTTGTTCATTTCTGCAGTTGTTATTTCACATATATGTTGCATCTTGTCGTCAAAATTAGTTGCTTTTGCTGAACTTAATGCCAGTCTTTGAAAATGCGCTGTTTTACCCTGTTTTGTACATAAGATAAACTACAAACATACATAATATTTTCATTATTATTATTATATATTTTTTTTATAAAATTTTTATTTATTAAAACAATTTAAATGTATAATTTTTTTAAAATTTTATTTCCTTTTACTTTAGGTAGTTTCGGTATGTTTACCTAGACCGTCCCTCGACAAAATTTAAAATTTGTAATTTTTAAAGCAATTGTTTTAAAAGCAAAGATTTTTGGGTTTTTTAAATATTTTTGGCATACTTTAATTCAATAAGATTAAAAATAATGATAATAAAAGTTCTCGTCCCTCCCTTGGGTAAAGCAATTTCGGTTCAACGACCTAGTCTTCAACTCACGACGAATTTTTAGATATCAAAATTTTAACTTAATGAAATAAAGTACATTTTTATTTTTTAAATTCACACCAAACTTAAACTTAAAATGCATAAAATTAAAAATTCATATTATTAAAATTAAAAATTCACACCAAATTTATATTATATTTTTATTTTTATACATACAAACTTATATTAAAAATATTAATTTTTCAAATATTTACAAACTTAAATATATTGATTTTAAAAAGTTTACAATATTAATTTAATATTTATATATTAATTTTAAAAACAAGGCAAAAATTAAAAATTAAAAATATTTTTGGTCTTTTATCCCACTTTAATCAATCAAATATTATCAAAAATATACGCCCCTCTTTTCGGTAAAGTAATTTTGGTTCCATAACCTAGTTTTACTCCTGACGAATTTCTGAAATATTTTGGGTTGATTGATTAAAGACATTTATACCTTAAGAATAAACGGTAAATTTCGCAGTGATGTAATAAATTTTTGTATGATATCAATAATTTCGGTTACGCATACCTAATTTTATTGAATACCAATTTAATACTTTATAGCGAACGATTCAGCGTTTATTATCAAAAGGTTAAAAGCAATAAAAAAATAAAAAACTGTACATACTTACCTGTGAGAAAGAATTCTCAGAGACCTGCTTTAGCCGACTCATAGGAGAGTCGTGTGATTTGGTTCTCCATAGCTACATAAGCATAACCTCGAATCTTCAATATCTTTTCTTCTAAACATATGAATGGTCCTTCTCTGCATAGAGTAACAAATTCGGTGTTTGAATATGTTTGATTATTTGAACATATACCTTCGTGTGACCATTTTCCGCATTTATAACATCTTTCAAGTTGTCGTGCTCTTCTTTTTATTGCGGATTTTGATTTTCCTTTACCAAAATGTATCTTATGATGATCTTTTCTGAGTTCTTTTCTTACTTCGTCCATTTTGCCTCTTATGAAGGATACCAGTTCACTCGGAAGTATGTCGTTATTACGTTTAGTAATCAAAGCGTGTAGCATTAGACCATGGTTCAGATCAAAGGAATTCTTCATCTCGTAAAACCTAAAAAAATAAAAATTCAGAATGGGGGGAGAAGACTAGTTCTTTAGGGTCTGCTAGGGAAAGTCCATTCGGATTCCATTCTCGAAAACTACACGAAAACAGAATATCTAACTCTAACAGAAATAACTATTACCCTAAAAAGATTCGAACCTTCCCACACTTAGTTAGCTGTGGTGTTGAAATTGTGATTAACTTCATCTTCAACTTCCATTAGATTATCTATGTAATGTTTAACTCTGTGACCATTAACCTTAAATTCAATTCCATTTGAATTTATTAATTCTACTGTTCTGTACGAGAAAACTCTTTTGACTATGAATGGTCCAGAACATCTTGATTTCAATTTTCCAGGAAATAGCTTGAATCGTGAATTGAAAAGAAGAACTCTGTCTCCTTCTTTGAATTCTTTTAAACTTTTGATTCTTTTATCATGTCATTTCTTCATTCTTTCCTTATAGATTAACGAATTTTCATATGCTTCATGTCTTAATTCTTCTAATTCATTTAGTTAACTTAACCGTAGACGTCTGGCTTCATGTAAATCAAGATTACATGTCTTCAAAGCCCAAAATTCTTTATGTTCAATTTCTACTAGAAGATGACATGCTTTTCCGTAAACGAGTTTAAAAGGTGTGGTTCCAATTGGAGTTTTGTAGGCTGTTCTAAAAGCCCAGAGTGCATCCTCCAATTTCATGGACCATTCCTTCGGATTTGATCCTACGGTTTTCTCTAGAATACGTTTTAAGGCTCGGTTGGTATTTTCAACTTGTCCACTTGTTTGTGGATGATACGCGGTTGAGATTTTATGAGTTACTCCATATCTTTTGAGAACTTTCTCAAGTTGATTATTACAAAAATGAGTACCCCGATCACTTATTAAAGCTTTCGGTGTTCCAAACCTAGCAAAAAGACGTTTTAAAAAGTTGACTACAACTCGTGCATCATTAGTTGGGAGAGCTTGTGCTTCCGCCCATTTAGATACATTATCAATGGCAACGAGAATGTAGAGATTATTATGAGATTTTGGAAATGGACCCATAAAGTCAATACCTCAAATGTCAAATACTTCACATACTTAAATGACATTTTGTGGCATTTCATCACGTTGACTTATTTTTCTGGCCCTTTGACAAGCATCACAAGATTTGCAAAGAAGGTGTGCATCCTTGAAAATTGTAGGCCAATAGAATCCAGCATCGTAAACTTTTCTTGCTGTGAGTTGAGGCCCATAATGCCCTCCTGTTGGTCCTGTGTGACAATGGTTTAAGATTTGACTAGCTTCATCTCCGAATACACATCGGCGTATTAATCCATCGGGACAACTTTTAAACAAATGTGGATCTTCCCAGAAATAGTGTTTTATATCACTGAAGAATTTCTTTTGTTTTTGATACGATACTCCTTTTTCAAGGAATCCACATACTAAGTAGTTTGCATAGTCTGCAAACCATGGAATTTCACTATAATCTATCTTCAATAGATATTCATCAGGAAAGTTATCTTGTATGGCCGATTCATTTAGAACTTCTAATTCGGGATTTTCAAGACGAGAAAGATGATCAGCGGCGAGATTTTCTGCTCCCTTTTTATCTCGGATTTCAATATCAAACTCTTGTAAGAGTAAGATCCAACGGATTAATCTTGGTTTGTGTAGTGACCCGAACTTTTCCATGTTTATATATATTAAATAAAATTTATATTTATATGATTAAGTGTTTCCAACATGTTAAGCAATCAAACTTGTTAAGACTTGATTAATTGAAATAGGTTTTATATAGACAATTGACCACCCAAGTTGACCGGTGATTCACGAACGTTAAAAATTGTAAAAACTATATGATGTCATATATATGGATATATATATATATATATATATATATATATATATATATATATATATATATATATATATATATATATATATATATATATATATATATATATATATATATATATAGTTAACATGGTATTATGATAAGTAAACATATCATTATGTATATTAACAATGAACTACATATGTAAAAACAAGACTACTAACTTAATGATTTCGAAACGAGACATATATGTAACGATTATCGTTGTAACGATTATCGTTGTAACGACATTTAATTGTATATATATCATATTAAGATATATTAATATATCATAATATCATGATAATGTAATAATTTAACATCTCATTTGATATAATAAACAATAGGTTAACAACACTTAACAGGATCGTTAACCTAAAGGCTTCAAAACAACATTTACATGTAACGACTAACGATGACTTAACGACTCAGTTAAAATGTATATACATGTAGTGTTTTAATATGTATTTATACACTTTTGAAATACTTCAAGACACTTATCAAAATACTTCTACTTAACAAAAAGGCTTACAATTACATCCTCGTTCAGTTTCATCAACAATTCTACTCGTATTCACCCGTATTCGTACTCGTACAATACACAGCTTTTAGATGTATGTACTATTGGTATATACACTCTAATGATCAGCTCTTAGCAGCCCATGTGAGTCACCTAACACATGTGGGAACCATCATTTAGCAACTAGCATGAAATATCTCATAAAATTACAAAAATATTAGTAATCATTCATGACTTATTTACATGTAAACAAAATTACACATCCTTTATATCTAATCCATATACCAATGACCAAAAACACCTAAAAACACTTTCATTCATCAATTTTATTCATCAAATTGATCTCTCTCAAGTTCTATCTTCAAGTTCTAAGTGTTCTTCATAAATTCTATAAGTTCTAGTTTCATAAAATCAAGAATACTTCCAAGTTTGCTAGCTTACTTTCAATCTTGTAAAGTGATCATCCAACCTCAAGAAATCTTTCTTATTTACAGTAAGATATCTTTCTAATACAAGGTAATACTCATATTCAAACTTTGATTCAATTTCTATAACTATAATAATCTTATTTCGAGTGGAAATCTTACTTTAACTTGTTTTCGTGTCATGATTCTGCTTCAAGAACTTTCAAGCCATCCAAGGATCCTTTGAAGCTAGATCCATTTTTCTCTTTTCCAGTAGGTTTATCCATAAAACTTGAGGTAGTAATGATGTTCATAACATCATTCGATTCATACATATAAAGCTATCTTATTCGAAGGTTTAAACTTGTAATCACTAGAACATAGTTTAGTTAATTCTAAACTTGTTCGCAAACATAAGTTAATCCTTCTAATTTGACTTTTAAAATAAACTAAACACATGTTCTATATCTATATTATATGCTAACTTAATGATTTAAAACCTGAAAACACGAAAAATACCATAAAACTGGATATACGCCATCGTAGTAACACCGCGGGCTGTTTTTGGTTAGTTAATTAAAAACTATGATAAACTTTGATTTAAAAGTTGTTATTCTGGGAAAATAATTTTTCTTATGAACATGAAACTATATCCAAAAATCATGATTAAACTCAAAGTGAAAGTATGTTTTCCAAAATGGTCATCTAGACGTCGTTCTTTCGACTGAAATGACTACCTTTACAAAAATGACTTGTAACCTGTATTTCTGACTATAAACCTATACTTTTTCTGTATAGATTCATAAACTTAAGTTCAATATGAAACCATAGCAATTGGATTCACTCAAAACGGATTTAAAACGAAGAAGTTATGGGTAAAACAAGATTGAATATTTTTACTTGTTGTAGCTACGTGAAAATTGGTAACAAATCTATACAAATCATATCCTAGCTAACTTATATTGTATTATACATGTATTCTAATATATTATGTAATCTTGGGATACCATAGACACGTATGCAAATGTTTTGACATATCATATCGACCCATCTATATTTATTATTTGGAACAACCATAGACACTCTATATGCAGTAATGTTGGAGTTAGCTATACAGGGTTGTGGTTGATTCCAAAAATATATATACTTTGAATTGTGATCTAGCCTGAGACGTGTATACACTGGGTTGTGGATTGGGTCAAGATAATATATATCAATTTATTTCTGTACATCTAACTATAGACAACTAGTTGTAGGTTACTAACGAGGACAGCTGACTGAAAATATTTAAAACATTAAAACGTATTAAAAAATGTTGTAAATATATTTTGAACATACTTTTATATATATGTACATATTTGTTATAGGTTCGTGAATCGACTAGTGGCCAAGTCTTACTTTCTGACGAAGTAAAAATCTGTGAAAGTGAGTTATAGTCCAATTTTTAAAATCTAATATTTTTGGGATGAGAATACATGCAGTTTTATAAATGTTTTACAAAATAGACACAAGTATGCGAAACTACATTCTATGGTTGGATTATTAAACCGAATATCGCCCTTCAAGTCTGGTAGCCTAAGAATTAGGGAAATGGCCCCTAATTAACGCGAATCCTAAAGATAGATCTATTGGGCTTAACAACCCCCATTCAGGTTATAGATGGTTTAGTACTTCGAGATTATTATACAGATGGGAGGTTCTGTTTTGGGGATATTCTATGCATTAAGTTAACGTCGGTTACTAGGTGTTCAAAATATGAATGATTTTTATCTCTATGCAGTTTGCGAAATGCCTGATAAGAGATGTGTTATAAAAATGAAATCTTGTGGTCTATTATTATGATTTAATAATATGTAGGTTAAACCTATAACTCACCAACAATTTTGTTGACGTTTTAAGCATGTTTATTCTCAGGTGATTATTAAGAGCTTCCGCTGTTGCATACTAAATTAAGGACAAGATTTGGAGTCCATGCTTGTATAATATTGTTTAAAAACTGCATTCGAAGACTTATGTTGATGTGTAATATTATTGTAAAGCATTATGTAATGGTCGTGTGAAAAACGCTATATTTTAGATTATCATTATTTGATAATCGTCATAATATTTTAAAGGTTATGGTTTGCTTTAAAATTGAATGCAGTCTTGGAAAAACGTCTCATAAAGAGGTCAAAACCTCTAGACGAAATCAATTAATATGGAACGTTTATAATAAATATGAACGGGACATTTCAGTTGGTATCCGAGCGTTGGTCTTAGAGAACCAGAAAATATGCATTAGTGTGTCTTATCGAGTTTGTTAGGATGCATTAGTGAGTCTGGACTTCGACCGTGTTTTCTTTAAAAATGATTGCTTAACATTTTTGTTGGAAACTATATATTATTAACATGTAAATATTATGTGATATATTAATTTCTTAACGTGTTTGATATTGTGTGATAGATGTCTACCTCTAGCACAAATCCCATTGACTCACCTAATAATAATAATGAAGAGTCGAATATATATTGGAAAGATTCACAAATTCCCGAAGAACCGGAAGAAGAAGAACCGGAAGAAGAAGAACCGGAAGAAAAGGAACCAGAAGAAGAGGAACCGAAAGAAGAAGAGGTTCAGGAGGGGGAAGTATTAGGAACCACAGAAAAATGGTCAAATAAAAGAAAATCCTCAACCAATGGACCAAAGTTAATAATGGTCAATGGTGTTTCCGCTAAGGAAGCAAAATATTGGGAAGATTACCAATTCTCCGATGAATCGGATCCCGATGAGGATTCCGATGATGTTATAGAAATTACCTCAACCCAATTTAATAAAGCGAAAGAAAATAATAAGGAAAAAGGTATAAAAATAGAGAAACCCGATTCCAACCCCGATGAACTTTATATGTATCGGCAACATTCGTATTTTCTAAAATGTAACAATGACCCGGGAACCTCTAAACCACCAGGTTTTTCTAAACCATTGTGGAAAACGACAGCTCGTATTAGGGGAGTATCATATATCCCTAGGAAATTAGCAAAACGAACCAAGTTCGAAGAAGAAGAAACGAGTGAGTCAGATTAAAGAGTTGTAATCATGTTGTGTAATATATCTAATATAGTGTGCTTGTACTTTTATGTTCTATGTAAAAATTGCTTGTATTATTTGTTAATTATCTTTTACGAATCTAATCCTTGTCTATTTTATAGTATAAAAACAAAATGGACGTTAAGGGTAGACAATCGAATATTTTAGAAGACCTACCAGAGGATATGATTGAGGAAATCTTATCTAGAGTCGGTCAGAATTCATCAGCATATTTAGTTATGGCAAAATTAACTTGTCTAACATTTGAATGACTTTCCAGAAATGCCTTAGTTTATAAAAGGCTTTCCTTTGATAGGTGGGGTATATCACATTGGGGAGACCGTAAGTTACGCCGTGTTTTCTTTAAAGCGTTAAATGCGGGGAACCCAAATGCAATTTTACACTACGGGTTAAGAACCTATTTTGACTCAACATATCCCAACATAGGATTTCGTGAGTTAGAAAGAGCTTCTAACATGCAACATAAAGAAGCATGTTATGATTACGGGTTAATAATGTTCGCTTCTCATCAAATTGAGAAAAAGAACATTGAGTTGCAACTTTTAGATAAAACATTCCCACAAGTGATGGACTCGGTAGTTGAGATGAGAAACAAGGTTTTTAGATTATTACGGGGCTGTTGGACATTACAAAACCCTCGTCCTTTTGACGACATTACAACATGCTGTCTTATCAACGGTCACAACGGTTATGTTCCACAAGACCAAGGATGGGAAGTAGTCATAGTAAAACCAGAATGCATGACTTGTTTCTGGACGTATGAATTACGTGTCTTTATTGCCTTTGTTGAACGACTTGCGTATTAACTAGAATTGTCTTCGCAACTGTTTTGTATCAGAGTTTTTATGTGCTATATTTCATGCTATATGTAAAATAGCGGTATTGTAAGTTTGCAAAATATTGTATAAAAGTTTGAATGTGAAATATTATTATAATCAGTTTTCATATAGAATTGTAGTAGTTGAATTGTATGTTAGCTACTAAGTATGAACTTAACGGGTAGGTATTACCCGAATTAAAACTTATAAAACGCTAATATGAAGAAAAAGCTTTTATAAATGAGTTCATATTATGCTACGGAATACTATTGACTACTCTTAATATTCTATATGATTAACTTAATTCTTTTGGCTATTTTTGAAGGAAATGGCACCGACTACTCGTCAGAACTTGAACATGAGTGAGGAAGACTTTCGTGCTTTCCTTGCAGCAAATATAGCCGCAGTACAGGCTGCAATGCAAAACAACAATAACTCAGGGTCTAGCAGTGGAGTTAACTCCACAGGAAACCGTGTAGGATGCTCCTACAAGGCTTTCACTGCCTGTAAACCTCTGGAATTCGATGGAATTGAAGGACTAGTCGGACTGAAACGATGGACCGAAAAGGTCAAATCTGTGTTTGCTATAAGCAAATATGCCGAGGAAGATAAGGTAAAGTACGCCACGCATACCTTCACAGGTACTACGTTAACATGATGGAATACCTATCTCGAACAAGTGGGACAAGATGCTGCTTACGCACTACCGTGGTCAGCATTCAAACACTTAATGAACGAGCATTACCGTCCCAGAAACGAGGTCAATAAGCTCAAGGTAGAGCTTAGAGGGTTACGAACACAAGGGTTTGATATTACCACGTACGAATGACGATTCACAGAGTTGTGCCTATTGTGTCCAGGAGCGTTCGAAGATGAAGAAGAGAAAATCGACGCATTTGTAAAAGGGTTACCGGAAAGGATCCAAGAGGATATAAGTTCACACGAGCCCGCCTCCATACAAAAGGTAAGTCGAATGGCTCATAAACTTATAAATCAAATTGAGGAAAGGATTAAAAACAGGCGGCCGAAGAAGCCAATACGAAACAAGTCAAGAGGAAATTGGAAGAAACCAGTGACAAGGGTCACAATTTCAATAATCAACCCAAAAATCATAACTACAATCGCACCAATTTTCGCAACAACAAACGCAACAACAACAACCACCCCAGCAACAACTACAACAACCGTTTCAACAACAATAACAACCGCAACAACAACAATCTCAACAATAACAACAAGAAGCAGAAATTCTGCCAGAGATGTGAAGGATACCATCCAACTGGGCTTTGTACAGTAGTGTGTACTAAGTGTAATAGAAAAGGCCATGGTACGACAAAGTGCGAAATCTACGGATCAATGGCTAAGGGAACAAATAATGCCGGAACAAGTTATGCATACATTACCTGTTTCGGATGCGAGAAGAAGGGCCATTACAAAAATATGTGTCCAAATCAGGGGGATAATAATGGGCAAGGCCGAGGAAGAGTCTTCAACATTAATGCGGTTGAAACGCAGGAAGACCCGGAGCTTGTTACGAGTACGTTTCTTATTGATAATACATCTGCTTATGTTTTATTTGATTCGGGTGCGGATAGAAGCTATATGAGTAAGGATTTCTGTGCTAAATTAAGTTGTCCATTGACGCCTTTGGATAATAAGTTTATACTAGAATTAGCAAACGGTAAATTAATTGCAGCAGATAATATATGTCGGAATCGAGAAATTAAACTGGTTAGCGAAACATTTAAGATTGATTTGATACCAGTAGAGTTAGGGAGTTTTGATGTGATAATCGGTATGAACTGGTTGAAAGAGGTGAAAGCAGAGATTGTATGTTACAAAAATGCAATTCGCATTGTACGAGAAGAAGGAAAACCCTTAATGGTGTACGGAGAAAAGAGCAACGCGAAGCTAAATCTTATTAGTAATTTGAAGGCACAAACGCTAATAAGAAAGGGTTGCTATGCTGTTCTAGCATACGTTGAGAAAGTACAAACTGAAGAAAAGAGCATCAATGATGCTCCCGTTGCAAAAGAATTTCCCGATGTATTTCCGAAAGAATTACCGGGATTACCTCCACACCGATCCGTTGAATTTCAAATAGATCTTGTACTGGGAGCTGCACCAATAGCTCGTGCTCCATACAGACTCGCACCCAACGAAATGAAGTAACTTCAAAGCCAATTACAAGAATCTAGAGCGTGGTTTCATACGACCAAGTACATCACCATGGGGAGCTCCTGTTTTATTTGTCAAAAAGAAGGATGGTACATTCAGGTTGTGTATCGACTACCGAGAGTTGAACAAACTTACCATCAAGAACCGTTACCCACTACCGAGAATCGACGACTTATTTGATCAATTACAAGGCTCGTCAGTTTATTCGAAGATTGATTTACGTTCTGGGTATCATCAAATGCGGGTGAAGGAGGACGATATTCCGAAGACTGCTTTCAGAACGCGTTACGGTCATTACGAGTTTATGGTTATGCCGTTTGGATTGACTAATGCACCAGCTGTGTTCATGGACCTCATGAACAGAGTGTGTGGACCATATCTCGACAAGTTTGTCATTATCTTCATCAATGACATACTTATTTACTTAAAGAATGATCAAGAGCATGAAGAACATTTGAGGAAAGTACTGGAATTGTTGAGGAAAGAAAAACTGTACGCTAATTTTCAAAGTGTGCATTTTGGTTGAAAGAAGTTCAATTCCTCAGACATGTTGTGAGCAAAGAAGGTATTCAGGTTGATCTGGCAAAGATTGAAACCGTTGTAAACTGGAAAACCCCGAAAACTCCGAAGCATATACGTCAGTTTTTAGGATTAGCTGGTTACTACAGAAGATTCATCCAAGATTTTTCCAAAATAGCAAAACCCTTGACTGCGTTAACGCATAAAGGAAAGAAATTTGAATGGAAGGATGAACAGGAGGAAGCGTTCCAATTGTTGAAGAAAAAGCTAACTACAGCACCTATATTGTCATTGCCTGAAGGGAATGATGATTTTGTGATATATTGTGACGCCTCAAAGCAAGGTCTCAGTTGTGTATTAATGCAGCAAATGAAAGTAATTGCTTATGCGTCTAGACAATTTGAAGATTCACGAGCAAAATTATACGACTCACGATTTGGAATTGGGCACTGTTGTTTTTGCATTAAAGACTTGGAGGCATTACTTATATGGGGTAAAAAGTATTATATATACCGACCACAAAAGTCTCCAACATATATTTGATCAGAAACAACTAAACATGAGGCAACGTAGGTGGATTGAATTGTTAAATGACTACGACTTTGAGATTCGTTACCACCCGTGGAAGGCGAATGTGGTAGCCGACGCTTTGAGTAGAAAGGACAGAGAACCTATACGGGTAAAAGCTATGAACATAATTATTCGTACTAACCTTACTACTCAAATAAAGGAGGCGCAACAGGGGGTTGTAAAAGAAGGAAAGTTGAAGAATGAGATACCCATAGGATCAGAGAAACATCTTAAAATTCAAGAAGACAGAACCCGATATAGGGCTAATCGAATTTGGGTACCAAAGTTTGGAGATGTGAGAGAAATGGTACTTAAGGAAGCACATAAAACCAGATACTCAATACATCCCGGAGCAGGAAAAATGTACAAAGATCTCAAGAAGCACTTTTGGTGGCCGGGTATGAAAGCCGATATTGCTAAATATGTAGGAGAATGTTTGACGTGTTCAAAGGTCAAAGCTGAACATCAGAAACCATCAGGTCTACCACAATAACCTAAAATCCCAGAATGGAAATGGGAAAACATTATCATGGATTTCATTACTAAATTTTCAAGGACTGCAAGTGGTTATGATACTATTTGGGTAATAGTTGATCGTCTCACCAAGTCATCACACTTCCTGCCAATGAGAGAAGATGAGAAAATGGAGAAGTTAGCACATCTATACTTGAAGGAAGTTGTCTCTCAGACATGGAATACCAGTATCTATAATCTCTGATAAGGATGGCAGATTTGTTTCAAGGTTTTGGCAGACACTGCAACAAGCATTGGGGACTCGTCTAGACATGAGTACTGCTTATCATCCATAAACTGATGGGCAGAGTGAAAGGACGATACAGACGCTTGAAGACATGCTACGAGCATGTGTTATCGATTTCAGAAACACTTGGGATCGACACCTACCGTTAGCAGAATTTTCCTACAACAACAGTTATCATTCGAGTATTGAGATGGTGCCGTTTGAGGCACTTTATGGTAGAAAGTGCAGGTCTCCAATTTGTTGGAGTGAAGTGGGGGATAGACAGATTACGGGTCCGGAGATAATACAAGAAACTACCGAGAAAATCATCCAAATTCAACAACGATTGAAAACCGCCCAGAGTCGACAAAAGAGCTATGCGGACAGTAAAAGAAAAGATATAGAATTTGAGATTGGAGAGATGGTCATACTTAAGGTTTCACCTTGGAAAGGCGTTGTTTGATTTGGTAAATGGGGGAAACTAAATCCAAGGTACATTGGACCATTCCAGATTATAGATCGTGTCGGACTAGTAGCTTACCAACTGGAGTTACCTCAATAACTTGCAACTGTACATAACACTTTTCATGTCTCGAATTTGAAGAAGTATCTTGCTAAAGAAGATCTCACTATTCCGTTAGACGAAATCCAAATCAACGAAAAACTTCAATTTATTGAAGAACCCGTCGAGATAATGGATTGTGAGGTTAAAAGGCTCAAGCAAAACAAGATACCAATTGTTAAGGTTCGATGGAATGCTCATAGAGGACCCGAGTTCACCTGGGAACAAGAAGATCAGATGAAGAAGAAATACCCGCACTTATTTCCAGAAGATACGTCAACACCTCCAACTGCTTAAAATTTCGGGACGAAATTTATTTAACGGGTAGGTGCTGTAGTGACCCGAACTTTTCCATGTTTATATATATTAAATGAAATTGATATTTATATGATTAAGTGTTTCCAACATGTTAAGCAATCAAACTTGTTAAGACTTGATTAATTGAAATAGGTTTTATATAGACAATTGACCACCCAAGTTGACCGGTGATTCACGAACGTTAAAACTTGTAAAAACTATATGATGTCATATATATGGATATATATATATATAGTTAACATGGTATTATGATAAGTAAACATATCATTAAGTATATTAACAATGAACTACATATGTAAAAACAAGACTACTAACTTAATGATTTCGAAACGAGACATATATGTAACGATTATCGTTGTAACGACATTTAATTGTATATAAATCATATTAAGATATATTAATATATCATAATATCATGATAATGTAATAATTTAACATCTCATTTGATATAATAAACAATGGGTTAACAACACTTAACAGGATCGTTAACCTAAAGGCTTCAAAACAACATTTACATGTAATGACTAACGATGACTTAACGACTCAGTTAAAATGTATATACATGTAGTGTTTTAATATGTATTTATACACTTTTTAAAGACTTCAATACACTTATCAAAATACTTCTACTTAACAAAAATGCTTACAATTACATCCTCGTTCAGTTTCATCAACAATTCTACTCGTATGCACCCGTATTCGTACTCGTACAGTACACAGCTTTTAGATGTATGTACTATTGGTATATACACTCCAATGATCAGCTCTTAGCAGCCCATGTGAGTCACCTAACACATGTGGAAACCATCATTTGGAAACTAGCATGAAATATCTCATAAAATTACAAAAATATTAGTAATCATTCATGACTTATTTACATGTAAACAAAATTACACATCCTTTATATCTAATCCATATACCAACGACCAAAAAACCTACAAACACTTTCATTCATCAATTTTATTCATCAAATTGATCTCTCTCAAGTTCTATCTTCAAGTTCTAAGTGTTCTTCATAAATTCTATAAGTTCTAGTTTCATAAAATCAAGAATACTTCCAAGTTTGCTAGCTTACTTCCAATCTTGTAAAGTGATCATCCAACCTCAAGAAATCTTTCTTATTTATAGTAAGATATCTTTCTAATACAAGGTAATACTCATATTCAAACTTTGATTCAATTTCTATAACTATAACAATCTTATTTCGAGTGGAAATCTTACTTGAACTTGTTTTCGTGTCATGATTCTGCTTCAAGAACTTTCAAGCCATCCAAGGATCCTTTGAAGCTAGATCCATTTTTATATTTTCCAGTAGGTTTATCCACAAAACTTGAGGTAGTAATGATGTTCATAACATTATTCTATTCATACATATAAAGCTATCTTAATTGAAGGTTTAAACTTGTAATCACTAGAACATAGTTTAGTTAATTCTAAACTTGTTCGCAAAAAGAAGTTAATCCTTCTAACTTGACTTTTAAAATCAACTAAACACATGTTAAATATCTATATGATATGCTAACTTAATGATTTAAAACCTGAAAACACGAAAAACACCGTAAAACTGGATATACGCCGTCGTAGTAACACCGCGGGCTGTTTTGGGTTAGTTAATTAAAAACTATGATAAACTTTGATTTAAAAGTTGTTCTTCTGGGAAAATGATTTTTCTTATGAACATGAAACTATATCCAAAAATCATGATTAAACTCAAAGTGGAAGTATGTTTTCCAAAATGGTCATCTAGACGTCGTTCTTTCGACTAAACTGACTACCTTTACAAAAACGACTTGTAACCTGTATTTCTGACTATAAACCTATACTTTTTATGTATAGATTCATAAACTTAAGTTCAATATGAGACCATAGCAATTGGATTCACTCAAAACGGATTTAAAATGAAGAAGTTATGGGTAAAACAAGATTGGATATTTTTACTTGTTGTAGCTACGTGAAAATTGGTAACAAATCTATACAAATCATATCTTAGCTAACTTATATTGTATTATACATGTATTCTATATATATTATGTAATCTTGGGATACCATAGACACGTATGCAAATGTTTTGACATATCATATCGACCCATCTATATATATTATTTGGAACAACCATAGACACTCTATATGCAGTAATGTTGGAGTTAGCTATACAGGGTTGAGGTTGATTCTAAAAATATATATACTTTGAGTTGTGATCTAGCCTGAGACGTGTATACACTGGGTCGTAGATTGGGTCAAGATAATATATATCAATTTATTTCTGTACATCTAACTATGGACAACTAGTTGTAGGTTACTAACGAGGACAGCTGACTGAAAATATTTAAAACATTAAAACGTATTAAAAAATATTGTAAATATATTTTGAACATACTTTGATATCTATGTGCATATTTGTTATAGGTTCGTGAATCGACCAGTGGCCAAGTCATACTTCCCGACGAAGTAAAAATCTGTGAAAGTGAGTTATAGTCCCATTTTTAAAATCTAATATTTTTGGGATGAGAATACATGCAGTTTTATAAATATTTTACAAAATAGACACAAGTATGCGAAACTACATTCTATGGTTGGATTATTAAACCGAATATCACCCTTCAAGTCTGGTAGCCTAAGAATTAGGAAAATGGCCCCTAATTGACGCGAATCCTAAAGATAGATCTATTGGGCTTAACAACCCCCATTCAGGTTATGGATGGTTTAGTATTTCGAGATTATTATACAGACGAGAGGTTCTGTTTTGGGGATATTCTATGCATTAAGTTAACGTCGGGTACCAGGTGTTCAACATATGAATGATTTTTATCTCTATGCAGTTTGCGAAATGCCTGATAAGAGATGTGTTATAAAAATGAAATCTTGTGGTCTATTATTATGATTTAATAATATGTAGGTTAAACCTATAACTCACCAACAATTTTGTTGACGTTTTAAGCATGTTTATTCTCAGGTGATTATTAAGAGCTTCCGCTGTTGCATACTAAATTAAGGACAAGATTTGGAGTCCATGCTTGTATAATATTGTTTAAAAACTGCATTCGAAGACTTATGTTGATGTGTAATATTATTGTAAACCATTATGTAATGGTCGTGTGAAAAACGCTATATTTTAGATTATCATTATTTGATAATCGTCGTAATATTTTAAAGGTTATGGTTTGCTTTAAAATCGAATGCAGTCTTGGAAAAACATCTCATATAGAGGTCAAAACCTCGCGACGAAATCAATTAATATGGAACGTTTATAATAAATATGAACGGGACATTTCAGTTTGGCATCTTGTTTTGAAAATAGGTATCTAAGAGCAAAATGGTCAGTATAGACCACCGTTTTTGCTAGAACGAGATATGAACAAAATTTGTCAAAAGCAAAGACAATAGCAAGGAGTTCTTTTTCAGTAGTTGTGTAGTTCGTTTGTGCTCCTTGTAACGTCTTACTAGCATAATATATAGGTTGAAATCATTTTTCAATCCTTTGTCCTAAAATGGCTCCCATTGCAAAATTACTTGCATCGCACATGAGTTCAAATGGTAGATTCCAATTTGGAGTTCTCATGATCGGAGCATTAGTGAGTTTTTCTTTAAGAATATTAAAAGATTTGATGCATTCATCCGAAAAGATGAATGGAGCATCCTTTTCTAGGAGTTTATTCATAGGAGTGGCAATTTTAGAAAAATCTTTTATGAAACGTCGGTAAAAACCGGCATGCCCTAGAAAACTCCTAACTCCTCTAACATTGGTGGGATGTGAAAGTTTAGCAATTACATCTACTTTAGCTCTATCCACTTCAATTCCTTCCTTTGAAATTTTATGACCAAGAACTATGCCTTCTCTAACCATGAAATGGCATTTCTCTCAATTAAGTACTAAATTTGATTGTTCGCATCTAATAAGCATTCGTTCAAGATTAACTAGACATGATTCAAAAGTATCACCGAAGACTGAAAAGTCATCCATGAAAACTTCTGCGCATTCTTCTATCATGTCGTGAAAAATCGCCATCATGCACCTTTGAAAGGTTGCAGGGGCGTTGCAAAGTCCAAATGGCATGAGTTTGTAAGTAAAAGTACCATAAGGGCACGTGAACGTGGTTTTATCTTGGTCCTCGGGTGCTATTGGAATTTGAAAATATCCGGAAAAACCATCAAGAAAACAATAGTAACTATTTCCGGCTAATCTTTCCAACATTTGATCAATGAAAGGTAAGGGAAAGTGATCTTTTCTGGTGGCGTCATTTAATTTTCTATAATCAATACAAACACGCCATCCTGTTACAGTCCTAGTAGGAATAAGCTCATTTTTCTCATTGGTGATGACAGTCATGCCACCCTTCTTACGTACGCATTGAACTGGGCTTACCCATGGACTATCAGAGATTAGATAAATTAAACCTGCATCTAGCAGTTTAATTATTTCTTTCTTAACAACATCTTGCATATTAGGATTTAGTCTTCGTTGGCGTTGCACATACATTTTATGACCTTCTTCTATAAGGATTTTATGTGTGCAATACGAAGGACTTATGCCTTTAATGTCATGAATTTTCCATGCAATAGCTGGTTTATGAGCTTTTAGCACAGAAATGAGTTGAGATTTTTCATTTTCAGTAAGAGAAGACGATATTATTACAGGTAATTCAGATTCACCATGTAAATAAGCATATTCCAAATGGTTTGGAAGTGGCTTTAACTCTAATTTAAGTGGTTCTTCTATCGATGATTTATATCGATATCTGTCTTCTTCTTTTAGCATTTGAATTTCTTCTGTTGTTGGTTCATATCCATTAGCCATAAGTGTAGCTAACATTTCAGTTTCATCAATTGGTTCATTTCCTTCTCCTAAAGAACATTCTCCTATTCGTTGTAATTCTGGAAATTCTTCTAACAATTCTGCATGTGAATCTATAGTTTGAATATAATAACATGTATCATCTATAGATTGCGGTTGTTGCATGGCTCTATCAACAGAAAAGGTAACACTCTCGTCCTCTATACTTAGGGTCAGTTTCTTACCGAACACGTCTATTATTGCTTTAGCCGTGTTTAAGAATGGTCTTCCTAATATGAGAGGAACTCGAGAATCTTCTTCCATATCCAGAATAACAAAATCTACTGGAAATACTAAAGTACCAACTTTAACTAGCATGTTCTCCATTATCCCTCTAGGATATTTTACTGATCGATCGGCTAGTTGTATACTTATTCGTGTTGGTTTCAATTCTCCAAGGTCTAGTTTAGCGTATAGTGAATACGACATTAAATTTATACTAGCACCTAAGTCTGCCAATGCTTCTATTGAACTAAAACTACCCAGAAAACATGGAATTGTTAAACTTCCTGGATCAGATAGTTTTTATGGTATCTTATTCAACAACACTGCAGAACAATTAGCATTCATAGTAACAGCCGAGAGTTCTTCTATTTTCTTTCTATTTGTGATTAGATCTTTCAAGAATTTAGCATATCTAGGCATTCCTGAAATTACATCAATGAAAGGAAGATTTACATTTATTTATTTAAACATATCCAAGAATTTGGATTGCTCGGCTTCAAGTCTCTCTTTTCTCATTTTACTCGGGTAAGGAAGTGGTGGTTGGTATGGTTTAACATAAGGTTTAGCCTTAACTGTGTTATCTTCATTAACCTTTTCAACTACCGGTTCTGTTTCCTTATCTTGCTCAGGCTGTGGTTCTTGTGGAGTAGGAATAGAGTCATCGGAAATTACAGGCATTTCAGGTGGTTTAAGTGTAATACCACTTCTTGTGGTAATGGCTTTAGCTGTTTCATTCCGGGGGTTAGCATTTGTATCGCTAGGTAGACTTCTCGGTTTTCTTTCACCTATCAACCTTGCTAGGTTACTTACTTCTTGTTCCAAATTTTGAATAGAATCTTGTTGATTTCTAAATGCTTGAGCATTTTGTTCATTGGTTTATTTCTGGGATGTGAAAAATTGCGTTTGAGATTCAACTAGCTTCGACATCATATCTTCAAAATTTGGCTTTTTATCATCGGTTTGTGGTGGTTTGTTTTGAAAAATAGGTCTTTGCTGATTGTAAGTATTATTAGATACTTGTTGATTGCTAGGACCTTGTTGGTTGTTGTATGGAACATTTCGGTTATAATTCTAGTTTTGATTGTAGATTGGTTTTGGCGGTTGATAATTATTCTGATAATTATTTCCAGGCCTTTGGTTCATGTATGAAACATTCTCTCTTTGTTCTATTGTTTGTTCAATACTGAGACAATCTTTTGTCAAATGTGGTTCTCCACACTGCTCACAACTAATTCGTATTGAGTGAATATCTTTAGTCATCTTTTCCATTCGTCTCTCGACAGCATCTATCTTTGCGAAAGTGGAATCAAAGTTATGGCTAGAATCGGCTCTAGCTGCTTTAGATGATCTAACGATATCTTTTTCTTGATGCCACTCATGTGAGTGGGTAGCAGTGTTATCAATTATTTTGTAAGCGTCAGTTGCTGTTTTCTTCATAATGGAACCACCAGCTGCTATATCGATGTCTTTTCTTGTAGTGATGTCCCATCCTTGGTAGAATATTTGTACTATTTGATAAGTGTCTAAACCATGTTGCGGACATCCTCTTAATAACTTTCCAAATCTTGTCCACGCCTCATATAAAGTTTTATTTGGCTTTTGCGTGAACGTAACAATTTCTCCTTGAAGTCTCACGGCTTTAGATGCCGGAAAGAATTGTTTAAGAAATTTTTCAACTAAAACATCCCATGTATCAATCGCCCCTTCAGGTAACGATTCCAACCAATCTTTGGCTTCTCCCTTTAAAGTCCAGGGAAATAACATGAGATATATCTGTTCATCCTCAACTTCTCTTATTTTAAATAAAGTACATATCCTATTAAAGGTACAAAGATGTTCATTTGGATCTTTCTTCGGCGCACCACTAAATTGGCATTGATTAGTTACCATGTGTAGGATTTGTCCTTTGATTTCATAATCTGGCGCATTAATGTCTGGTTGAGTAATTGCGTGACCTTGGCCAGTGCGTTTAGCTCTCATTCGGTCTTCCATACTTAGAGGTTCCAGATTTTTCATAATTGAATTTGTTAAATCTGAATCACTAGAGGATTTTGATTTAATGGTTTGTTCCTCGACAATCTCTGTTTGAATGATTAGTGGTTCCGGAGGAAAGATTAATGGTTCAGGATCTCTGAATTGTCCCTGAATATCCCCCGGATTCTCAATTGTGAGGTCGGGTTCAAAAAATGGATTATCGAAAATTTGAATTGGAGTACTTGGTCGACTGGATGACGATTCTAAAGAAAAATCAACGATGACAATATTAGCTAGATGTCTTGATCGAGTTACAGGTGGTGAACGTATGAAAGGTGGTGAACGTTTTGCTCGGTGCATTCACTGAATATCCTATTAGTTATAAAAGATAAAAATTATATAAGTTATCAAATTAAGAGACTTTTCTGATTTTGCCCACGTTTCGAATAGCTAATAGATGCAGCAGGTAGCCAGGACCCTTTAAATCGGAAGCCCACAACTCGCCACTAACAAATTCAACTATAACTATGAACCAGAAAATTTTGGATGTCTATCAATTTAACCACTTAAAATAATTTTTCGTTGAAATTTAAAGAAATTCTAGAGAAGAAATAGAAAATTCTATGTCCTAAAAACTAGAGCGTCGAGAAATAAGAAAGAAAAAGAGCGCGTCGGAAAACGTCGAAAAATAAAAGATCGAAAAATAATAAAAAGAACGTAGCGCGTCGAAACTTAAAAGTCTAAAAACTAAGAATTAAAAAGTTGCGTCTAAAGGTATTAAAGCTTAAAAGAAATACTATATCCAAAACGGCATTAACTTAAAAAGTACTAAAATTTTAAAACGGCGTCGCAAAATTCTAAAGCACTTAAATCTTAGTGAAAAAGCTATTAAGGGATTTTACGGCAAATCCTAAAAATCTAGAAATATAAATAACTATGGAAAATACTAAATTAAAAACTAATTACGAGCGAAAAATTATAAAATTACGCTTAAATGATTAAAAAGATATAAATATAAAAAGTGATAAAATAACTTATTTTTATAAAAATATTATTTTTATATTTATTTTATAAAAGTATTAATTTTTATATATTAATAAAACTAATTAAACTTAAAATACAAAAATAATAAAACTAAAACTTAATTAATTAAATAACTAACCCTAATTAGGGTTTTAATTAATAATAATAATAATAAATACCCGTAATTAATGCAGAAGTGGGTCAACTCTGGCGTGTCAGATCAGGCTATGCGATCGCATGGGTTAGGGTTCCAGGCCAGAATATGGGCTGCTACAGTACCAGGCCCGAAAATCTTTAATTTTTTTAATTTTTCTGTTTTTATAAAATATTTATATAAACAAATAAAAACTTATATTTATATAGAATATTTATATAAAATAAATAAAAACTTAATTTTCAAAAAATAAAGAAACTTTATAATTTTATATATATATTTAACAAACTCTTAAAAATATATAAATTTTGTTTTTCTTTTTATATTTGTGTTATTCTTAAAATTTAAAACGTATTAAAACTTAATAAATTTTTTTTTTTATATATATATATATAGCGTTTCGCTTCCGGCGTTTAAGCAGTCCCCGGCAGCGGCGCCAAAAATACTTGATGTTATGCGAGGTGTATACAAAATAGTAGTATTTTACAAAATACTATTAAATACGATACAATTTTACACAAGTTATTTATTTATTTATAGAGTGGATATACCTAAACCTTGCTACAACACTTATAGGCAGTGTACCTAATCGTACAGTAGTGTAGTTTTTAGTAAGTCCGGTTCGTTCCACAGGGATCTTGGCCAAGTTTAACGCTATATTTTTAACTTATAATTGTAAAAATACAAATATATATAAGTAGTATTATTACTATAAAAGGGGGTTTTTACCGTTTAATGACCGGTTTGTCGATTTTAAAACTTTAGTCGCAGTTAAAACCTAATGTAAAATATTAAAAATAAATACAACTTAATTTAAAGCGTAAAGTAAATGACAATAAATAAAGTTGCGATAATTAAAAAGTACGATAATTAAAAGTGCAATTAAATATGAAATAAAGGAATTATGCTTATTTAAACTTCCGTAATCATGATGTTTGACGTGTTGATTTTAGTTTATTACCATGGGTTAATTGTCCTTTGTCCTGGATTATTCAATATGTCCGTCTGGTTTTTGTCCATAACAGTCCATCAGTCATAAATATAAAGTACGAGTGTCCTCGTCAAATTATCCTTATATCCGAAGTCAAATATTCCAACTAAATGGGGACTTAAACTGTAACAAGGTCTTAATACTTTGTTTAATAATTACACCAGGATATCGACTGCGTGTAACCCAAGGTTTTAATACTTTGTTAACAATTACGCCAAGTTTCCTTGTACATAATTCACCCCTGTTTTAATAAGTCCATTAACTATTAATCCATTCCCGTGTCCGGTTAAAAGAACGATTATTAGTACTTATAAATATCCCGCCCATCGTGTCCGATTGAGTGTATGTAGTTATTTATAGGCACGTCCAATTGTAAATCTTTATATTAAATTAACAAACTATCATTTAATTAAACAAATATAAAGCCCATTAATAGCCCATAGTCTCATTTTCACAAGTGTCGTTCTTTTGTCCAAACCCCAATTATGGTACAAAGCCCAATTACCCAATTTTAATATTTTAGCCCAACATCACGATTACTTTGGCTTAAATAAGCATAATAATAACTTAGCTACGAGACATTAATTTAAAAAGGTTAAACATAACTTACAATGATTAAAAATAGCGTAGCGTTACACGGACAGAATTTCGACTTACACCCTTACAACATTCGTTAACATACCCTTATTATTAAAATTAAAATTAAAATTAATAAATATATATATATATATATATATATATATATATATATATATATATATATATATATATATATATATATATATATATATATATATACGTGTGAGATGAAGAGAAGAAAAAGATGTGTTTTTGTTCAACCAAAACTGCAAAATTTATAGGACCTGACCCTCAAATTGGGGCCATGCGATCGCATGGATTTTCTTCTTCCTGGCCATGCGATCGCATGGCCAGCTGGGAGAGCTCACATATTGTTGTTTGCTTCTTGCCGACAGTTTTAAATAATAATATAATATATAAATAATTTTAAGAATTAATTATATATTATATTATATTCATGTGCATAGTTGACTTGTAATTTTTAGTCCGTTGCGTCGAGCGTTGAGAGTTGACTCTGGTCCCGGTTCCGGATTTTCGAACGTCCTTGCGTACAATTTAATATCTTGTATTTTGCGTTTTGCGTCTTGTACTCTTGTAATTTTGAAACGTTTCTCATCAATAATTTGAACCACTTTGATTGTACTTTGTACT
Organism: Rutidosis leptorrhynchoides; assembly: GCF_046630445.1. Classification (NCBI taxonomy): domain Eukaryota; kingdom Viridiplantae; phylum Streptophyta; class Magnoliopsida; order Asterales; family Asteraceae; genus Rutidosis; species Rutidosis leptorrhynchoides. Next base: position 66,472,940 of record NC_092341.1, on the reverse strand, counting down.
TTTGAGCTTTTTGGTTGTTTGCATCTTCAATTCGTCGAATCTGTCTTTTGTCTTCTCCTTTTATTATTTAAACGAATATCACTTGTAAATAGAATAATTGCAACTAAAAGCTTGTCTTTCTTGAGGGATAATGCTATGAAATATATGTTCGTTTTTAGCATTATCACATGTCCATGCAAAGACTGCAGGGACATGTTATGGGTTGACTGGGATGATTCTAAAGCACATCTGATAATTTCTGGGTTTATGAAAGGATATAGAATTCCAGATGCGATTACCGAACAGTTTGATACTCCTATGTTGGATGCTGAAGATGACATGGGTGGATTGGTCCAAGGCGCCTTCCACAGGTTTGGTGATAACATAGAATAAAATGAAAATCTGAGTATACCGAACATTAATGCAAAAAGGTTTTACAAAGTATTAGAAGATTCAAAGAAACCACTATACCCAGGATGTAAAAATTTCACTGTACTTTCTTTTATAATTAGACTATTCCATTCTAAGTGTGTTGGTAAGTGTAATGAAAATGGATTCAGCATGATGCTTGATACCTTGAGGGAAGCATTCCCTGATGCTTCCATTCCTAAGTCATATTATGAAGTACAGAAGATAATAAGAGACTTGGGTCTTGGTTATGACAAAATTGATGCTTGTGAAAACGATTGTTTGTTGTATTGGAAGGAGAACAAAGATAAAACTGAATGTGATGTATGTGGCACGTCAAGATATAAGAAAAGTGAAAATCATTCTGAAGATGAGTCCAACACACGTGATGATGATGATAATCAGAAGGTTGGGGCAAAAATTTTACGTTATTTTCCACTCATACCCCAGCTGCAAAGATTGTTTATGTTACCTAAAATGGCTATCACCATGAGATGGCATGAGGATGGTCGTACGAAAGACGGTTTTATGAGGCATCCAGCTGACTCACCTGCTTGGAAAACATTTGATTCCATTAACCCTGATTTTTCAAAAGATGTTCGTAATGTCATGCTAGGTTTAGCAAGTGATGGGTTTAACCCTTTTGGAAATAATAATCTTTCGCATAGTACATGGCCAGTAGTATTGGTACCATTTAATCTACCTCCATGGTTGTGCATGAAAAAACCGTATATCTTGCTAACCTTACTCATACCTGGTCCATATGCTCCAGGTAATAATATAGATGTCTACGTGAGACCATTAGTGGATGAGCTTAAGGAGTTGTGGGATAATGGAGTAGCGACCTATGACTCATCGACAAAGACAAACTTTTGTATGCGTGCTGGTTTGATATGGACGATAAGCGACTTTCCTGCATATGCAAATCTATCAGGATGGAGCACCAAAGGTAGACTTTCGTGTCCTTGTTGCCATAAGTATACCATATCACAATGGTTACCTAATGGCAAAAATTTTTGCTTCATTGGACATGATGAACAAGAAATACCATAACCTAACTTAACTGGTGCAGAAGTCCTTGATCAGCTAAATGGTTTAGAAAATATAAAATTTGGAAAATTAGTAAAGAATAATCCAAACCTACCTTATAACTGGAAGAAGCGAAGTATCTTTTTTGAGTTACCTTACTGGGAAACATACTTGATACGGCATAATTTAGATGTAATGCATACGAAGAAGAATATATGTGACAGTATCGTAGGAACTTTACTTAATATAGACGGAAAAACCAAGGATCATTTAAAATTACGTCGCGATTTACAAGAAATGGCTATTAGAGCTCAACTTCATCCTAAACCATTACCAAATGGCAAAGTGTATTTGCCACCTGCCTGTTACCTATTGTCAAAGAAAGAAAAAACTTTTTTTAAAGGTGCTTAAGGGGGTAAAAGTTCCCGATGGCTACGCAGCTAATATATCTCGATGCATTTCGGTGAAACCACCAAAAATGTCTGGTCTTAAAAGTCATGATAATCATATATTGATGCAACAGTTGCTTCCCATTGCCATACAAAATGTTTTATCGAAGCATGCGCGTTCTGTTTTGATGAAGCTATGTCGGTACTATAAACAATTGTGCTCAAAAGTTCTAAATCCAAATGATTTAGTTCAAATGGAAAATGAGATTGGAAAAATCCTTTGTGATTTAGAAAGAATTTTTCCACCTTCATTCTTTGACGTCATGATTCATCTTTCGGTTCACCTTGCGTCAGAGGCCAAGTTAGGAGGACCCGTTCAATATCGATGGATGTATCCAGTGGAAAGGTGTGCATTTATAATTTAGTAAATACTTATTCATATGAGTAATATTGAATTGAATCTAATCTTGTGTTTTTTAAGTACGCAGGTATTTAGGTACTTTAAAATTGTACATCCGAAACAAAACTAAACCCGAGGGTTCAATTGCAGAAGGATATTTAGCTGAAGAGTGTTTGGCATTTTGTTCACTGTACCTATCGAGTGATGTTGAAACTGTACATAATAAGAAAGGTAGAAATTATCAGCATGAAGGTGACGAAGATGTTTTGCCGATCTTTAGTATGGCAGGAAAGACCCATTGGTTCTTCACACATTCAAAAGTTTACCCAAGACAATTTGGCTATAGCACATTCTTGTGTATTGTTCAATTGCAGTGAAATTGAATTTTTAAGAACGTAAGTATATTTTTTATAAGTGCGAGTTTAATTGGATATTTCTGCTATTGTATATGTCACTATTAATCTGTATTTTTAACTATATAGAGAACATTTGGAAATTACTCGTCATGGAAAACGGAAAAAACGCGAGCGTGAGATTCAACAATTGCAAAGTGATGAATTTGCGTCTTGGTTTCAGGCACAAGTAAGTAATAATTCGTAGTTTATTATTACTGGTGAAGTATTATGCTGACATATCATATTAAAGCATGTAACACTCAATATCAATATGCTCAGTCTATAAGTTAGATATGTGTCTTTTTGTAAGTTCATTACACATGTGATGGGTGATTGGTTTATAGATTTTGAACATAATATTAATTAATCTCTCGTGCATTTTTTTTTATGTTACCATTTCAGGTTGAGGTTCTACATGCTAGAGGGGATATTAGAATCATAGACGATATAAGGAAATTGGCAAGTGGCCCATGTGAGATGGTGAAGAAATATAACGGATATATCATAAATGGTTACTGATTTCACAACAAAGATATTGAAAAGAATAGGAGAACACAAAACAGTGGAGTTATGCTTGAGGCGATCACAAATAGCTTCGCGAGTGCTAGAGATAACAACCCTACCGTGGGACATGTAACATACTACGGTGTTATAAATTATATCATTGAGATGCAGTATGCGGTTGGAAGGTCAGTTGTCTTGTTCCATTGTGATTGGATCTCTAATGGATCAAGTATAAAAGTTGATGAAAATGGATATACGATAGTAAATTTTGAACGTTTGAGGCATCATAAGGAGCCTTATATACTAGCTTCTCAAGCACAACAGGTATTTTATGTTACAGATCGTGTTCACAAAGGATGGAGAGTTGTGATTAAGTCAACAGCCAGAAATTCTTTTGACATGGCTGAACAAAGTTGTGTCGAAGACGTAGATGAACACTTACAAAGTGACACACCTATGGGCCCTCAAGTTGATGAAAATATGGATATTGATTTGGTTAGAACGGATATGCAAGGGACTGTTGTTGATGATACAGTGCTAGATGTTGAAAAGACTGATATGCAAGGGACTGTGGGTGATGATACAGAAATAGATGTTGAAAATGATGCATGATTTGGAATAGTTACCTGTAAAACACCAAACATTAAATTGGATACATTTTTACTTCATTTAATCCATATATTTGTTATCAATATTTATGAATTCATATGTTTGTTGAGTTTCATTTTGGCATTTGTAAGTTTGCATTTGGTTATGTTATGAGACTGAGTTGCTACACCCTTGATTCAGGTCAGCCAATTGTTTGTTCCGTTTATTATGTGTTTTACAACTGTGCGTGCATAAGTATCGTCTTTTTTGCATACAACTTCTCAACTGCGTACTGCTATTGGTTTAATGATTGTGATGATGATGTATACTTACATAAGTTGGATGAAAAAGTAAATCTTAACCATGTGGAGTATCTTCATGATTGAGTTGGGTGGATTGTTAAAATAAAACAAAACAAACAGATATGAACATAGAATTAATCACAACATAACTTGGTGACGAACATATAAACAAGCAACTTTTCACATAAAGTTTATAAGTTTGGAATGAACACCTAGTAATTTACATATAATCAATGTCTACACATTGATATAACAAAAAGGAAATTGTTTAACATGTCTACGAAATGTTCAAACAGTTGGATAACAAAAGCATGGTAACGGATTTTGTTGGAAAGTTATTTAACGACGCCTAACCCGTTTAACCCTTTTAACCCTTTTAACTTCCGTAAGCTTGAATGTTAGCTGATCCGCATTGTATGTCACACAACACTCATCTCCAACCCCCAAGTTATTAATACGAATGAATGGGTACCATCTACCTAAAACTACGTATTTTGGCTGTTTCCCTTTATCCGATATAATTCCCCAATCAAGTGAAGTTCCATCAAGATTGACAACAGTCACAGTTGACCCAGGAAAGAAACCTGGAAGAGCATACCAATCTTCTGGAATCCACTGATAAATATTAATATACATATATTAGAAATGTGGGATAGATATAGTCATAATAATTCATGGAGCAAATAACTTAAAAATCATGTACAACTAAATACCAAAAATCAAAAGTAGTTAAATGAAAAATGTTGTAGTAAGAATAGTACCAGGCATCTAGCTTTTTCAATGATGAATTTATACACATGAGCTTCATCATTAACTGTTGGATTTGGATTTATTCCACCTACATTGATGTCAACTTGATTATGTTGCTCAGGAACTTCAATCTCATTTTTACTCTGCATATTACAACCTTTAAACTCATCATCCGAGTAGTTTTCTTCGAATTTTAGTTTAGTGTTTGTAGGTAAACATTTGTGATACATTGCAGCATGAATAGAGGCTGTCGTGCTTCTTTCGATACAATTTGTTTGATAAACCATTAACTCAAAAGTCTTCACATCAATTGGGTTGAAAATAAGCAAATCCAACAAATGTAGTTCAAGATCTTCGACAATTTTTGACCAACATTACTAAACCAAAGTTTCTTCCCATCTATATCTATCAGAACCCTTCCACGATATCCTCTGACCGTGGTGATCCACATCTCGTTTTGTGGGTCATATTTCCCAGAGTATTGGTTAACTACCCATGACTGTGGAAGTACCTACAATAACGACATGTATAGGATTATGATAAAGTTATTTATAGTTATTATTTTTAATGCTAAAATGGAAGTATATTGGAAAATGTAACAATGATATATGGGTGTGGGAGAAACAAAACTACCAATTGTTGTTGGTCATTGTTACCAAAGCAAGCAATGAACATCGTGTCTTTATTGTCTGGCACATCCTTTTGACAATAGTCTCTTCCAAAGACGGTGACTTTAAAAGTAAACGGATCGACAACAGTGAAGCAAAGTAGAGATTGTGCATCACATTTCAGATCATTAACCAAGTTAGACCATCCTAACCCAAAATGAAGATATGTACCATCCCAAAGCATCGTCACCATTCCTTTGTACCCGTTAGTTGTTTGAATGAGGATGTTACCTGACGACATAAAATGCGTGTACTGCGTACGGACCCACTTCCTTAGGAGTGCTCGGACAAAAAATTAATTATTTGACAACATTGACATCAATTTACTCAACTGAATAAATAAAATTATAAACAAATATACATGTCAGATTATAAGATGTAACAACCCAACCCGTATTTAAATCCGGCCCATATTTTTTTTTTTAGCGTAATAGTATTAATAACCTTTAGTTCCCAAGTATGCTTCCAAAAACACCTTTAATACAATAACGAGTTCAATGCCTTTAAAACATTCAACATACGAATTTAAGTTACAAAATACAAGTTTCGACCCGAATGAGTTTTAGTTCCAAACAACTACGAGCATGACGTTTGGGGATAAACTACCCAATCCTAGGTCGAATCCAAAAGTAATCCAAGCGAGCATCAAAATGTGAAATCATCTAAGTCCCGAGCATACCCTTGCCATTCCGCTTCTGTACCTAAAGAAAAATATAAACAACGAGAGGGTAAGCTAATGCTTAGTGAATGCAATACTTATACATATACATATGTAATTTACCTACACGCATCCACTTACAATACCATGCATACTATGTATAAACGAGCTAGCATCAACAAACACACGACTAGCAACAACGTTAGAATATAAATTACCGCAATTATAAACTGAACATAAAAGGCATAAACACGCTAACCGTTCACCGCTTTGCTACTACCTAATTGTAGCCGACCAAGATCATCGAGTCTCACTCGTACCATGTCACCGACTTGTGACTCGTCATATGGTGTCACCGACTTGTGAATCACCCAAAGGGGGTCACCGACTTGCGAAGCGACACTAATACTTATGGGTCACCGACTCGTGAATGCCATGTGGCATCACCGACTTGTGAAGTACCACCAAGTGTCACCGACTTGTGAACACTACCGGGTGTCACCGACTTGTGCATCACCCGTCAATACATATGAGGTCACCGACTTGTGAACCTCCAAGAGGTGTCACCGACTTGTGAAACACCACTAAGTGCCACCGACATGTGAACACTATGAAGTGTCACCGACTCGTGAATCACTCCCCCGACCTATGGTATCACCAACTTGTGGGTCACCTAACGAGACACTACCGACCCGTAGTTCTCTTCACCCATAACCTCAATAAGTCACCGTCTTGTGACACAACACCCAATACTCAAGATGTGACACCTAAGGCCCACATCGCATACGAGTAAATAAACCACATACATACATGTATAAATATTCCACTCACCTCGAATACTTGAAGAACGTATCCCGCGATCTTAACTTCTTCCACCGACTTTACGCAAATCACCTACGCAAAGTATAAATGCAAATAAGCTACTCACAATGCTTATTCTACCAAAACAACACTTATGTTCTTCTTAGAACATCCTACTTGACCAACTTTGACCAATGACCATTTTTCGCTCGAAAACCTTCATAATCACAAATGACTTGTGATTATGCCTCAACAACATCATTTAAACATGGTTTGGTCAATCGATCACTCGTTTAAACACACGACCCGCCCATTTGGTCCTAAAGTGTGTTTTACACTATTTTATGAATTAAACTAGTTAAACTTACACGTTCATGTGTTCTTCATCAAATCCTTTAATCATAAGACCTTTAGATGAATTAAACCCTTTAATTAAGTTCCTTAATCCACTAATCACTTTTATCAAACCCTAATCACATTGTAAACAACCATTTTCATCATCACTAGTTTAAACCTTCATGTTCATGACTAGTGGGGTTCTTTAAACTAACCAACAAGATCATTAACACAATTTAAACCCTAAATCATGTGAGAAATCATCAAAAACGGATCTTGAAGTTAACACTTACCATTTGTACTTTTGTGTAGCCAAGAACGAGAGGAACGAGAAACCTTCACGCCTCGAAAGTCGAATCACGAGCCTTGAACCTCAAATCTCCACTTGAATCTTGAGTGTGTTTAGAGTTTAGAGAGAAAATGGAGAAATAAATGGAAAAGAAAATGAAATAAAAAGATATGTGGCTGGGATTTATGTCCACCAACTGATCCACACGCGAAATGACATTTATACCCTCGAATACACCTCATTTTTACCAAGAAAACGAGTCTGGGATCTGACATGGTCGCGGCGCGACCTAGGCCACCGCGGCGCGACGATAGCCTTGAGCTGGCACCTCGAAACACCTTCATTCTGACCCAGTTTTGCTTGTTACATCGCGGCGCGGCCAACCGTGCATTTTGTCCCATTTTCAGTTAACAACGCTCAGGGGTCATAAACCCGACTCGTACTCTTCGTATCCACTTCGCATGCACACTTAAACTTCACCAAAAGTCTCTCCTGGCTTAAAACTTCCATGAACCATGCATACATTACCACACACACACACACACACACACACACATATATATATATATATATATATATATATATATATATATATATATATATATATATATATATATATATATATATATATATATATATATATATATATTTTCCATGCTCATGCATATTTATATATCTTACGCGTACAAGATATTCGGGTCTTACAACTCTCCCCCACTTATACTCGATCACGTCCTCGTGATCTTCGTTACTTAATCATTCGGACATACACCCCGCGGTCCTTTGACTCACTTCCAAACTCGAAATCTTTCGAATTTTTCCAAAAATTCTAATATTTTTCATAACTCTTTTGGCGACTTCTCTCCATAAATTGCCATTTTGATTAAAATCATCGCTAACGACTCATCAATACCACAATTGCGAGCGCTACACCTCGTTCACCACCTTCTTAAACAAGAAGAAATTCAACCAGTCGCCTCTTTACTAGATTTCACTACATTCCTACCTCGTGTAGCAACTTACTCTTATCTGAAAAAGGCGATTTAATCCGAACCGAACTATACATTGAACCGACACTCACCGTACCTCGTTGTCATCATCAAACAATGACTTAAAGTCAACTTAACTTGTACATTGTACATCAAATTACCGCTACCCGCAAGGTAGTCTTTACAAAATATTGGGTTTACTCGACCCCGTTACCATGATGTCACGACCCGGAAAATTTTGACTAATTTTAAACCAAACTCTCGATACGATTTAATATTTTTGACACAATAAGCAAAGTCTGTAATGTTGAGTCACAAAAATTTTGAACTATTTTATATATTCGTTTGACTTTCGACCATTCCCGAAAATTCACGAACAACTATTTGTAAATAGATACATATATATATATTTAATAAATATATAAATATATATATTAATTTAAAATATAATTTGAAATATTATATTCTTTAGTTATTAGAATAAATTTTGAAAAATAAAATAATAGAAGATATAATAAAATTTATTATTAATAAATCTTCTATATATATATATATATATATATATATATATATATATATATATATATATATATGTATATATATGTAAAGTCTATCGAATATACATATAATGTTTCGAATTTATTTGGTAAATGATAATAACACACGTCTATTATTTCGATTGATATTATATAAGTTGCGAGCTTGTGAGTGTAATAAAATAAATAATAGACGAGCCTACTCGATCATGTTTTGCACATTTTATGATTAAAATAAATACATGAACTTAATTTAAAATTTGGGATTTTTCAGTGTTCTTTTATCCGCCACTAATTAACAACGGAGCGCGATATAGCACTTTGTTATAAAACTGTCGGTAGAAAAATTCACATGTGTGGCTGCTAAACTATTCTAATAATTAGAGTAATCAATTAAAGGTCATTGTTTACTGTTGTGGCTTTTTGACAAACGAATTATATATACATATGCCTACATGTACATTATTGAATCACCACAATTAAAACATCAAACTAAAGTATGCTTTTGATCTATGATGTGTCTACTCGTCATCCTCAAAACCACCATGAAGAACCGCTATCACCACACCCGTAAAACCACCATGAAACTCTCATATATAAATATATACATAATCATATCGATATATATATATATCTCCTCATGAATCAACTAACACCCATCTAAACTAGTGATGTTTTCTTACCTTGTGAACCACCACCATAAACCCACAACTATTCAATCATCACTTTCAAAAACCATCATCTTTCACGCCATCGTTTTACTACTGCAACTTGTTGTAGCTACTACACTTGTGTTTCTACTTCTATTAATTCGTTAAACTACTCCCAAACCACCCTCACCAACAATTGCAAACTACTGCCCATGCCCGTTTCTACTTCTAGTTCGGTTCCACAAACACCCAAGACAACCACCATAATGGAATCATGTTGCCACGGTTGCTTCCTGTCTTCTGTTTCTTGTCCGAGAACAACCGAGAATCACCACCCTACAAACACGTAACCAAACACAACCACCTATATCTCTCTCTATACTTTGATATAAACTCGGACCCAAACCCCATCACTTCTGTTTTACCACAGACCCAAACCGAAGGTTGCTACTGCTAGAACCTGTTTTTGTTTCAACGTAAAAACCATCACCAATTACTTTTATTATTTATAATGGCTGTTGCTATCGACTTTAAAGGAGACAAAAGAGAAAAGGCTGGCGGATCCCACGCTTAGAATTCTTTTTAGGTTATGATGTTATTATCATTATAATTGTATGTTGAGATGTCGACAGAATATAGCAAATTAAAAAAAAAAACATGTATCGATGGGTTATTACATTGGAATGGGCTGTTTTCAATTACTTGTTGGGCCGTGGTTGGTTATCCAGTTGGGGCGAGATCCATTATAATCAGATTGGGCCGTGAACATACTTTGATTGTTGGGCCACGTCAAGATCCAAATTGATCGAGTAATTCTGCCATGCTATGCTACTTAGTTATTTTGATTTTTTTTTCTTATTAGGATGATGCATATTACACAATAGAATGATGATGCTACGATTATTATCATGATGAATGATGATAGCGAGTTTGGATGATGAAACCGTAGGAAATTTATGAGGTGAAGATATATGAAAATGATGGGGATATAGTATAAGTGATGATGATGAGGTGATGATGTATGTATTATGATATGTGATCATTATGGTATGATTATGATGTTGATGTTATCGTAAAGATGACCACTTGATGATGATCATTAGGATATGAATAAAAGATAAAAACGATGATGATACTTTATGATAGGAATTATGATAAAACCGAAGGGTGATGATGATTAGAATTAGATGATAATTAAAATTTTGATACGATTAATTGGATGATGATATTAATAAATAAATAGGTGATGTTGTTACAATAATAATGATATACGAATGCTTTGATGATGTCGTGACAATAATGATGATGACGATAAGAAGAAGGGAGCAGATTCATTCGAGTTTAAATGATTTAGGGTAGTGGTTAAATCATAAATGAAATGGCGGTGGAATGTTTAGGATGTTATCGGGTTAGCGGGACGTCGCGGGTTCAAACCCGGACTTGGGTTTTTTTTAAGAATTACTTATATGAGGTAGTATTACTTTTCTTATTATTATTATTATTAATTATTATTATCATTATTATTATTATTATTATTATTATTATTATTATTATTATTATTATTATTATTATTATTATTATTATTATTATTATTGTTATTATTATTATTGGTAATATTATTATCATTATTATCATTAAGAGTAAAATTATTATTGTAGATACTATTATTTTTAGTATTATTTTATTATTAATATTATTATAATTATTACTAAAAGTATCATTATTTTTAAATTTATCGTTTTTAATAAAATTAGTAATTCTATTGAAATTAACATTTTTATTAAAAATTATTATTTTTATTATTAAAATTATCATTATTATTATTATTAGAATTACCATTATTTTTATCAGAATTAATATTATTTTTATTATTAGTATCATTAATATATCAAGTAAAGATTTTCTATATAAAAATATATTTATGATATAAAACATAACTACATTAATATCAATATTACATATTAGGTAATATTGTAATGAGTAATTACTATATTAAAATTTAATATGATAAGTATTAGTTATATAATATATATAAATTCAATATAAATTTATCTATATAATATTTAATATAACAAGTATATTATTAATAATAATAATATTAACTTGTTTGATTACTATTTGGTGTTAATATATATATAAATGATATAGGTTCGTGATTCCGAGGCCAACCCTATACTTGTTCAATGTCGTCATATGTATTTTTACTACAAAATACAGTATGGTGAGTTTCATTTGCTCCCTTTTTAATTGCTTTTGCAATATATATTTTTGGGCTGAGAATACATGCGCTGTTTTATAAATGTTTTACGAAATAGGCACAAGTACTAAAACTAATTCTACGTGGGTTTAAACCAGAAATATACCCTTAGCTTGGTAACATTAAACTACTTGTCTATGTACGGTAGGCGCGAATCCTAAAGATAGATCTATTGGGCCTGACAAACCCCATCCTGACTATGGGATGCTTTAGTACTTCGAGGTTAATTTAAACACACATGATCTGGTGTACTTCAGAGGGTAAAACATGAACGTTAAGGCTTGTTACCGGGTGCCTACAACTAATAGAATACTTTTATACACTTACGAGTGTACATATATTTATAAATGGAAATCTTGTGGTCTATTAATATATTGAAATGATTGATATGATAAACCTATGAACTCACCAACCTTTTGGTTAACACTTTTAAGCATGTTTATTCTCAGGTATGAAAGAAATCTTCCGCTGTGCATTTTCTCATATTACATGGAGTCGTTTATGGCATATTTAGGTCAGTACCTCGCAATGGGACCAGATGTTGATGACTTCGTCCAGGTGGATAAGGACGGGTCGTCACAGGTGGTATCAGAGCGGTGGTCTTAGCGAACCAGGTCTTGCATTAGTGTGTCTAACTGATAGTTGTTTAGATGCATTATGTGACAACCCGGAAATTTCCAACCAAATTTAAACTTTAATCTTTATATGTTTCCGACACGATAAGCAATATTTGTTAAGTTAAATTGCAAGAATTTTAAACTATGTTCATACATTCATTCAACCTCGACCAAGTTCCAACGATTCACGAACCATTGAACAAATATGATTATATATGTATATGTGTATATATATTATAACTTGAAACGTAAACAAAATATTAGATTAAATACTTTATATGATTATATCTGTTTCAAAATGTTTATCAATGGAATTAGAAGATAAGATCAAATGATTGAATTATCAGATATATTGAATTATGATTACAAGTCTCTGTTGAAAGGCCCACGTTGATTTGAGAAATCTTTCCATTTTAACAATATTCGAAAAATGGTAAAGTGATTTATAAATAAGAATAAATTGTCAATCATTGAGAACTAGACAAAGGATAGTGGAAGATTGAATCTCATAAAGACTCGATTGATCTATTTAGTTTCAAACGTACAAAAACGTTTTCAATTTAAAAAGAACTTTATTATTAAAACGTATATAACTTTTATAAATATCTAGAATCACTTTTTACAACTCATTACTTAACTAGTATGATAAAGATAAAGATATTTATATTTTATTTTATTAAATATATATAACAATTTAAATTAATATTATATATATTTATACGCGTATTATACGTACATAATTTTATACTTTTACTATACTTAAACTTTACCTTTACTCTATTTTTACTTTACTTTAACTTTAATAATTCACTTTAATAATTCATACTTTAATAATTCACTTTAATAATTCATACTTTAATAATTCACTTTAATAATTCATACTTTAATAATTCACTTTAATAATTCAAAAATCTATTATAAATAGAATTCAATAGGTTTCATTATTTCATAGAAACTTGAAAATATTTTTCTCTAAGCTCTCTCAATCGATGTACATATATATTTACTCCGTATTATTTCAAGATATTATTAGTATACATAAAATATTACGACGGAGTGCTGTCCGAGTGATTTCGAAATTGTTTTTCGAGTAGGATAGGATTAAGGAAATTATGGGTTATAGCTATGGAGGTGATTGAGTATGGTTCATGGGTATGCTCGTGAGGTCAATATAGTGTTTATCATTTCCGTTGCGTCTACGTACCTTTCCTGCAATATTGAATCTCAATATTGATACGTGAGTACTCATAATTTAACTTTTACATACTAATAGTGTATCCCTGACTAGTGCTCGAGTATTTAGGATTATGCATGCTTGTATTTTTGATATTGCCCTTAGACAGGTTAGGTTGAATATTGAATTAGTTACACTTGCGGTTGAGATAAGGTATAAAATATGCATGTCCTTGGAAAGCTAGCGAAAAATTAAGAACTTTTCCTTTAGATATCGAATGGTTTCGATGAACGGATTAGAAGTTATAATCAATTGAATTTTCGATATTTTTATTAAAAATGATTATTATTATCGTTTTTTTATCGTCGTTCTAGTTTTATCTTATTATTATCATTATTATTATCTTTATCAATAAAAGGGATTTATCATTAAAAATTGTTATTTTTTTTATTATTACTATCGTTATTATCGTTAAAGTTATAATTAGTATTATTATTATTATCCAATTATTATTATTATTATTTTTATTAGTATTATTATTATTATTATCATTATTAATATATATATCATTATTTAAAAATGGTTATTGTTATTGTTATTATTATTATTATTACTATATTATCATTAAGATAATTATTAGTATTATCGTTAATAATGTTATAGTAACTATCATTATTAATATAAGTGTAATTAAAACAAATATTGGTAACACCTAATTATTTTGATTACTATTATTATCATTATTATAAACACGATATAAAAGACGATTAAAAGCTATTAAACGAAACGATTAAGAAATAATGAGTAAGAGTATAATGATGAAATTAAAATATTATAAGATATTGATTTAGGTAAAATTATCGTTCTTATTATTTTTATCATTACTATTATTATTAAAAGTATCGTTAGTATTAAAACTATCATTTTAACAAAAATTATCATTTTAGTAGAAATGTCATTGTTACTATAAAATATCATTATTATTATTATTTTAAATAGAATTATTATTTTAAAGATAATATTAAAAATTATCGTAAATATTAAAGTTATCATAATTAGAATTATCGTTTTATCATAATGTCATCTTAGTAATTATAAATATTGATATTTTTATAATAATATATTTTTCATAATAATAATTATTATTACAAAATAATACAACTTTTACTTACTATCATTATAGATATTATTTTATCAAATAAATATGTGATACAAACATATTTTACTACGTGTAATAACTTACTTTAATAATACCTATCATATTATCTTTATGATACTAAATGAACCCTATAAATTTTATTACTTAATATATATAAAAGTATATTTTATTACATAAATTTAATATAAAATTTTATTTATTAATAAATAAATTATATTATTACTCTAATAAATCTTTTAAAAATATTTAAAAATATAAAACGACGATATTTAAACTATATATTAATCATGTATAGATTTTTGGAAATTATTTTGAGTCAAATTTACTTTTGTTGACTTTTGCATATTAGTCTCGAGCATTAGGATTGTGGTACACTATGACTTGACCTAATTTGTTAGACAAATATTGACCAACACATAAGTATATATAATTAATTTAGGTTCGTGAATCCGAGGCCAACCTTGCACTTGTTCAATGACGTTATATGTATTTTTACTACGAAATACAGTATGGTGAGTTTCATTTACCTTTTTACCCTTTATATTTTTGGGACTGAGAATACATGCGCTTTTATAAATGTTTGACGAAATAGACACAAGTAATTGAAACTACATTCTATGGTTGAATTATCAAAATCGAATATGCCCCTTTTTATTAAAGTCTGGTAATCTAAGAATTAGGGAACAGACACCCTAATTGACGCGAATCCTAAAGATAGATCTATTGGGCCTAACAAACCCCATCCAAAGTACCGGATGCTTTAGTACTTCGAAATTTATATCATGTCCGAAGGAGGATCCCGGAATGATAGGTGATGATGTAGCGTGAGGGTACGAAATAGTATTATTTTTAATACAAAATACTACAAAATATGACACAAGTTTTATTAATTTACGGATGGGATATACCTAAACCTTGCTACAACACTATAGGCAGTGTACCTAATCGTAGAGTAGTGTAGTTTTTAGTAAGTCCGGTTCGTTCCACAGGGAGCTGGTGATACTTACTATATTTTTAACTATATTTATACAAAATATATATAATTATATAAGTAGTAATATTATTATAAAAGGGGGGTTTTACCGTTTAATGACCGGTTTGTCGACTCTATATTTTAAGCGTAAAGATAAATGACGATAATTAAAGTGCGTAACATAATGACAATAAATAAAATGACAGTAAATAAAATTGCGAGTAATAAAATGACAGTAAATAAAGATACGATGAGAAATATAATAAAAGAATTATGCTTATTTAAACTTCCGTAATCATGATGTTTGACGTGTTGATTTTAATTTATTACCATGGGTTAATTGTCCTTTGTCCTGGTTTATTTGATACGTCTATCTGGTTTTTGTCCATAATAGTCCATCGGTCATAAAAATAAAGTGCGAGTATCCTCGTCAAATTACCCTTATACCCGAAGTCAAATATTTCAACTGATTAAGGATTTAAACTGTGACGCAGTTATCACTTCTGTCAACAATTACACCAGTTATCACTGTATGTAATCCACCCCTTTTTTAATTAGTTT
This sequence comes from Rutidosis leptorrhynchoides, assembly GCF_046630445.1. Classification (NCBI taxonomy): domain Eukaryota; kingdom Viridiplantae; phylum Streptophyta; class Magnoliopsida; order Asterales; family Asteraceae; genus Rutidosis; species Rutidosis leptorrhynchoides. Next base: position 66,456,528 of record NC_092341.1, on the reverse strand, counting down.
ATGAATATTAATTCATCCACTTGATCAGAATGAATAATCAATTACCCAACCCAATTGATTAATTAAATGATTATAACAGATTCCATATGAACATCACTAAATAGGACAACCATAATCATTATTAATTATTAGGTTAATTAATTTGAAGATAGGTTCGACAGACTCCAATGAGTTGTCACTCAATTAGACAATACCCCCCATCTATTAATAGTCAATAGTTCAATTTCCACATGTGTCGGTCTTTTGCCCAAACCTTAATTATGGTCCAAAGTTCAATAACCCCTTCTTAATATTTTAGCCCAACATCACGATTACTTCGGCTCAAATAAGCATAATAATAACTTAGTTACGATACATTAATGTAAAAAGGTTGAACATAACTTACAATGATTAAAAATAGCGTAGCGTTACACGGACAGAATTTCGACTTACACACTCAAACGATCTCTATCATAAATCTTATTATTATCATAATTTAAAATTAAAATTAAGATTATTGTTATATCTTATTAAGTTAACATTATGATAGAGATATAGAATATAGATATTGATAATTGATATTGATAAATAAGAAAAAGATAGAAAAAGGTGTGTTTTTACATTACGATTACAAAGCCTTTTATAGGCGAATTTAGAAATTGAATTTTCACTTATGACCCCTGAACTATGCTCAATTAACAACTTTTTATTATTTAATATTATTCTTATTATGAATTATTTAAATATTATATTTTATTCTTGTGCATAGTTGACTCGTAATTTTTACACCGTTGCGTCGAGCGTTGAGAGTTGACTCTGGTCCCGGTTCCGGATTTTCGAACGTCCTTGCGTACAATTTTATATTTTGTACTTTGCGTTTTGTAACTTGTACTCTTGTCATTTTTAGACGTTCCTCATCAATAATTTGAACCTTTTTTATTGTATCTTGTACTTTTGAGCTTTTTGGACCTTTGTGTCTTCAATTCGTCGTTTTCGCCTTTTGTCTTCGCACTTATTTAAAATAAACGAATATTACTTGAAAATGGAACAATTGCAACTAAAATCTTGTCTTTCTTGGGGGATTTTGCTATGAAATATATGTTCCTTTTTAGCCTTATCAATAGGGGATATTCTTATATGTATCTAGTTAATGTCGGTTACCAGGTGTTCACCATATGAATGATTATTTTTGTCTCTATGCATGGGACGTATATTTATGAGAACTGGGAATGAAATTCTTGTGGTCTATTAAAATGATGAAAATAAATGATTATGATAAACTAATGAACTCACCAACCTTTTGGTTGACACTTTAAAGCATGTTTATTCTCAGGTGTTAAAGAAATCTTCCGCTGTGCATTTGCTCATTTTAAAGATATTACTTGGAGTCTTTCATAGCATATTTCGAAGAACGTTGCATTCGAGTCATTGAGTTCATCAAAGATTATTATTAAATCAATTTATAGTTGGATAGTTGATATTATGAAATGGTATGCATGCCTGTCAATTTTCAATGTAAAGAAAGTTTGTCTTTTAAAAACGAATGCAATGTTTGTAAAATGTATCATATAGAGGTCAAATACCTCGCAATGTAATCAACTATTGTGAATCGTTTATAATGTATATGAACGGGTCCTTTCAGTTGGTATCATATATATATATATATATATATATATATATATATATATATATATATATATATATATATATATATATATTGAAATAAATCTTTCCGTGCTAAGCTATTGTGTGTGAATCTTAACTACTCGGTTAATTCATATTACAAATATGCAATAATGTACGTCCTTCGGTCGCAACTTAACCAGCGTTAACTACAATCTCTGTCGCAATTCAACAAATTACAATTCATAATAAATCAAGTATATATTTGATTGTACACTTTCATCATCGATGTACTCGAAACTTTTCAGATAACATCATTCGTACTTTGAGAAATTCACAAGAATTCCACGAACCGAACATCATACATCAACAAATAACGAAGTATTGATTCATAATTTCAATGTCATTAAAGAAATACTGCGTAAAAGTTATGTACTTTTTAAAGCCTTTAGGGATTATTCAATTCTAGTTTCAACCGTAAATCAAATGAGTTTAATTTAACATTAACTCATTAAATCTATATTACATCTGAAGAAAATATACATATATATATTTTCATAAAGACTGTAATAAAATTCTTTTGTACAAAATATTAATTGTGAATTTTTTTTTTTAACGGGTAGGTAATACCCGAGAGATATATAAATTCACAATTAATATGTTACATTCTTCGAATCTGATTCAGCAAATCATCCATTATACTCCCTACTTTCACAACAATATACATTCTTTTATAGAAATCAAAACAACCATACTCATTCAAAATTTAATTACATATTCTGATTTTGAAATCTCAAAATTCAACTTGAGATAAGACCAAAATCATCACTCTTAGATCCTTACATCTTTCACAAGCTATATTTTGACTTCAAAACTGTGTTAGAACATCAAATGTATGTTAATGATTACAATATGTGTTCAAACCCTTCGAAAATTTCTGAAGACACTTCGAATGATGAGCAATCGAGATGATGATCTAACCACATGTTACCCACAGTTATGTACCCGAAAAACTCTTGAAACCAAAGTAAAAGTTTAAACAACGTATCCGCGTCAGATTCTTTGGCATTTATTAGCAAAAATAACTTTGCGACTCCTATTCAAAGTAGCCAGTTTTGTCACAGCTCCAGCAAGTCAACTTCGACTTTTCAGTCAGACTAACCTTATTATAACCTTGAGATATACACCATCGTTACCAGGGAACCTTTTACATTCCACCACATTATTAGCAGATGTACCAACAACTTCATTACCCTTTGACTTTAGCCTCTCCAAAAAGTCATTATAATTATTCATTGAAACCCCATCATTTACTCATTCACATCTTGTAATGAGAATTGCCATACGAATCATTGGGAATTAGCAATCAGTATTTTGAAATCTCGCAGGATGTTTGTGCCAACAGTTATATGTGTATATATAACGTCTATCTTCTGGACTTAATTTGAATGTGAAGTTTCTGAAAAACACTCCGAACTATGAATTGGTTCTCCGAAAATGGAGAAAAAAAAATGCTGATGAAGCAGCGAAAACTATAAACGACTTTAAAGGATAAAAGCTGGATTATAATGATGAAGTGTGCTGGAAAAGCGCAGAAAAAGAGAAGTTTTGGAACTGGAAAACGGATTGAGCAAAGTAGGAAGGAGGCTGTGGACAAATTACAAAGACTGGACTTGACTTGAAAGGATCCAAATGATTCAGTACCTGCTGAAGTCATTAACGAATACCTTGCTCCTGACTCTAAACTCCTGCGGACAATATTCTTCATCATCCTCTGATATTAGAAATTCTAAAATATCATCATATCTTTCATTATAAATATCCTCCATATTTCTGAAGATATTTTCTTAATTTTTCTTATTTGAAATCATTTACCTCTTCGCGCTATATGTATTACATCATAAAAGAAACTATTTTAGTTTCTAAATTCTGAAACATTCAAGTTTAAAATAGGAATATTTTGAAGTAATGTTGGGAACTGAAGCATGAATTAGTATAATATAATGACACTTGATCAATGTGATTATATTACAGTAAGTCATGCTGAGTTTCTAAATGGAACGTGATGATTCACAGATCATAACATCATCATGTGCCATGTTATATGACTCTTGTATTCTATTTAACCTCTAAAATATCAAGAAAATATTTCTTGATGATTCGGCCTTTTCCAAGGTATTCTAGTAATTTGACAAGTCAAGATCGTGCCATCACAATTTCCTTCCTAGAACATTAACAATGTTCATTCCGAAATTCATATCTGTGAATTCTGGACCATTACAAGCGGTGCTTAATCGCAAGAAGAAGAAACGAAAGGACAAAACTTCGAAATAGAAATTGGGGTATAAATTGCAGCAAATAAAAGAGAGCATTAACTGTGAATGATAATGATTATAGAAGACAGAAGCAGAGACTTTGAAATATAAGGGAACATATAAATCCCAACGACAAACCAGAAATTATAAATCATATATATCGATGCATATAGCAATATAAAGACACGGGAGAACTAGAAACACTATAAACCCAAGAGTATAGTAGAAGTAAATAGATTCTTCCGACGGTAGATGAAAAAGAAGAATGACCTATATGAAAGTTAGAAGTATATCGAGAATCAGAACTGGATGGAGCATATTGATGAATACTTTAAAATATGAGTTGAGGGGGAAAGAATAGAAGGTGATGAAACATGACCAGGAACTTAGAAATCAACAGATTTAACTCACACAATGGCAGAATAAGTGAATCAAACCCTCTAGTGAATAGGTTAAGTTTTTTTTTTTTTTGATTAATTTAGTCAAACCACAACTAAATCAAGTGTGATTAGATCAACACCTAGAGCTATTATTCACCACCTGGGTGATTTGGACTGAGAGAGAATCGGAGGAGCTCACTAGATCTGAGTGTGTGTAACAAATGAGAGGCTTAACCTAAAATGAAGAACATAAGACTTTATATACCCTGCTGTTGACTCACCCATACGATTCATTCATCACACGTACGAGTTGGTTTCATCAGCCGTACGGGTGATCACTCACTCGTGTCTTCTCATTTAGGTTGTAATTGTGACTTAGCTCAGCATCAATCGTGCGTATGAGCCTGTCAGCCGTACTAGTGAGGCTTCACTCGTACGTCTGACTAAGTCTAACATAGTCAAACATCTAAATCTCGTTCCTGCAGTTCCTGTAACCACATACAAACACGGATAGGATAATAACGAGCAATCATGGTGGCCTGTAAACTGTTGTACCTGCAATGGACGTGGGTAGATGTCTAGGGAGTTGCATAAAATGCATCAACAGAAGGTGTGAGTTGTAAGGAAACGAAGGAGGTGAATTTATAAGAAAATCTCTGACAGAACAATTAAAATGGACGATCGCATTTAAAGCGGATCCTAATTTCCTTGATTAACGGAGAGTCAAATCTTATTAAGAAGATTTTCTTCAAATCCCTTGAAATCTGGGAATCAATCATATCTACGTCAAATGATAAGATGAATCTACACTTACTCATTTCACTCTTCTATTTTAGCTTCATTCGTACTCTTTATATAAATGGATTGTTTATCCAAATTATTCGCTGATGAGAAAACTCTAATTTTTAGCCCGTATGCATCATGAAAACATACTTATTATCATTCACGACCTTTCCACTCAAATTTCGGGACGAAATTTCTTTAACGGGTAGGTACTGTGACAACCCGGAAATTTCCAACCAAATTTAAACTTTAATCTTTATATGTTTCCGACACGATAAGCAATATTTGTTAAGTTAAATTGCAAGAATTTTAAACTATGTTCATACATTCATTCAACCTCGACCAAGTTCCAACGATTCACGAACCATTAAACGAATATGATTATATATGTATATGTGTATATATATTATAACTTGAAACGTAAACAAAATATTAGATTAAATACTTTATATGATTGTATCTGTTTCAAAATGTTTATCAATGGAATTAGAAGATAAGATCAAATGATTGAATTATCAGATATATTGAATTATGATTACAAGTCTCTGTTGAAAGGCCCACGTTGATTTGAGAAATCTTTCCATTTTAACAATATTCGAAAAATGGTAAAGTGATTTATAAATAAGAATAAATTGTCAATCATTGAGAACTAGACAAAGGATAGTGGAAGATTGAATCTCATAAAGACTCGATTGATCTATTTAGTTTCAAACGTACAAAAACGTTTTCAATTTAAAAAGAACGTTATTATTAAAATGTATATAACTTTTATAAATATCTAGAATCACTTTTTACAACTCATTACTTAACTAGTATGATAAAGATAACGATATTTATATTTTATTTTATTAAATATATATAACAATTTAAATTAATATTATATATATTTATACGCGTATTATACGTACATAATTTTATACTTTTACTATACTTAAACTTTACCTTTACTTTATTTTTAATTTACTTTAACTTTAATAATTCACTTTAATAATTCATACTTTAATAATTCACTTTAATAATTCATACTTTAATAATTCACTTTAATAATTCATACTTTAATAATTCACTTTAATAATTCATACTTTAATAATTCACTTTAATAATTCAAAAATCTATTATAAATAGAATTCAATAGGTTTCATTATTTCATAGAAACTTGAAAATATTTTTCTCTAAACTCTCTCAATCGATGTACATATATATTTACTCCGTATTATTTCAAGATATTATTAGTATACATAAAATATTACGACGGAGTGCTGTCCGAGTGATTTCGAAATTGTTTTTCGAGTAGGATAGGATTAAGGAAATTATGGGTTATAGCTATGGAGATGATTGAGTATGGTTCATGGGTATGCTCGTGAGGTCAATATAGTGTTTGTCATTTCCGTTGCGTCTACGTACCTTTCCTGCAATATTGAATCTCAATATTGATACGTGAGTACTCATAATTTAACTTTTACATACTAATAGTGTATCCCTGACTAGTGCTCGAGTATTTAGGATTATACATTCTTGTATTTTTGATATTGCCCTTAGACAGGTTAGGTTGAATATTGAATTAGTTACACTTGCGTTTGAGATAAGGTATAAGATATGCATGTCCTTGGAAAGCTAGCGAAAAATTAAGAACTTTTCCTTTAGATATCGAATGGTTTCGATGAACGGATTAGAAGTTATAATCAATTGAATTTTCGATATTTTTATTAAAAATGATTATTATTATAGTCGTTTTTTTATCGTTGTTCTAGTTTTATCTTATTATTATCATTATTATTATCTTTATCAATAAAAGGGATTTATCATTAAAAATTGTTATTTTTTTTATTATTACTATCGTTATTATCGTTAAAGTTATAATTAGTATTATTATTATTATCCAATTATTATTATTATTATTTTTATTAGTATTATTATTATTATTATCATTATTAATATATATATCATTATTTAAAAATGGTTATTGTTATTGTTATTATTATTATTATTACTATATTATCATTAAGATAATTATTAGTATTATCGTTAATAATGTTATAGTAACTATCATTATTAATATAAGTGTAATTAAAACAAATATTGGTAACACCTAATTATTTTGATTACTATTATTATCATTATTATAAACACGATATAAAAGACGATTAAAAGCTATTAAACGAAACGATTAGGAAATAATGAGTAAGAGTATAATGATGAAATTAAAATATTATAAGATATTGATTTAGGTAAAATTATCGTTCTTATTATTTTTATCATTACTATTATTATTAAAAGTATCGTTAGTATTAAAACTATCATTTTAACAAAAATTATCATTTTAGTAGAAATGTCATTGTTACTATAAAATATCATTATTATTATTATTTTAAATAGAATTATTATTTTAAAGATAATATTAAAAATTATCGTAAATATTAAAGTTATCATAATTAGAATTATCGTTTTATCATAATGTCATCTTAGTAATTATAAATATTGATATTTTTATAATAATATATTTTTTATAATAATAATTATTATTACAAAATAATACAACTTTTACTTACTATCATTATAGATATTATTTTATCAAATAAATATGTGATACAAACATATTTTACTACGTGTAATAACTTACTTTAATAATACCTATCATATTATCTTTATGATACTAAATGAACCCTATAAATTTTATTACTTAATATATATAAAAGTATATTTTATTACATAAATTTAATATAAAATTTTATTTATTAATAAATAAATTATATTATTACTCTAATAAATCTTTTAAAAATATTTAAAAATATAAAACGACGATATTTAAACTATATATTAATCATGTATAGATTTTTGGAAATTATTTTGAGTCAAATTTACTTTTGTTGACTTTTGCATATTAGTCTCGAGCATTAGGATTGTGGTACACTATGACTTGACCTAATTTGTTAGACAAATATTGACCAACACATAATTATATATAATTAATTTAGGTTCGTGAATCCGAGGCCAACCTTGCACTTGTTCAATGATGTTATATGTATTTTTACTACGAAATACAGTATGGTGAGTTTCATTTGCCTTTTTACCCTTTATATTTTTGGGACTGAGAATACATGCGCTTTTATAAATGTTTGACGAAATAGACACAAGTAATTGAAACTACATTCTATGGTTGAATTATCAAAATCGAATATGCCCCTTTTTATTAAAGTCTGGTAATCTAAGAATTAGGGAACAGACACCCCAATTGACGCGAATCCTAAAGATAGATCTATTGGGCCAAACAAACCCCATCCAAAGTACCGGATGCTTTAGTACTTCGAAATTTATATCATGTCCGAAGGAGGATCCCGGAATGATAGGGGATATTCTTATATGTATCTAGTTAATGTCGGTTACCAGGTGTTCACCATATGAATGATTATTTTTGTCTCTATGCATGGGACGTATATTTATGAGAACTGGGAATGAAATTCTTGTGGTCTATTAAAATGATGAAAATAAATGATTATGATAAATTAATGAACTCACCAACCTTTTGGTTGACACTTTAAAGCATGTTTATTCTCAGGTGTTAAAGAAATCTTCCGCTGTGCGTTTGCTCATTTTAAAGATATTACTTGGAGTCTTTCATAGCATATTTCGAAGAACGTTGCATTCGAGTCATTGAGTTCATCAAAGATTATTATTAAATCAATTTATAGTTAGATAGTTGATATTATGAAATGGTATGCATGCCTGTCAATTTTCAATGTAAAGAAAGTTTGTCTTTTAAAAACGAATGCAATGTTTGTAAAATGTATCATATAGAGGTCAAATACCTCGCAATGTAATCAACTATTGTGAATCGTTTATAATGTATATGAACGGGTCCTTTCACATTAATGAGTCTGGACTTTGACCTAGTAGTTGTTAGGTTATATTAATGAGTCTGGACTTGAACCTGGTCTGCATGTTAAAAGTTTTTGCTTACCACCATTTGTCGAAAAATATCTACTTATCATTGTCAGTCTCGACACGTCTTATTGCAATTATTGCATAGATGATGTACAGACAAATTCATATCCCATCACATTAAGTCTTGTCTGACACGTTTCCTTAATTCCCTCCGTAATCTACGAGATCTTATGTACTATATACAGATAGTCTATGTAATTAGGATATCATCCAAAATTCAGCCCTCAATTCATATCAAGAATCATTTCATAACTTTTTGCGATCGCGTAAGATGGCCTCTACGAATCGACCAAGTTCCTCTGACTCCGAAGACAGCGTGACAGGAGCACACCAACTAATCAACTACCGTGATTACTGGAGAAAATGGGGGTGAGTTCGCGACATACTTACCCTATGGAGGAGGGAAGAAGGTACTCCATATCATGAGCCGAATCTACCGCCTAATGTCGGAGTACTCAACCCGCTCACCGGCGAACCTGTTCGCAACACTGTTTATACCCTCTTTGCGAGAATTTTTCATCTTGAGGCTACCATTAACGGAACTAGAGAAGATATCTGTAGTGACCCGAACTTTTCCATGTTTATATATATTAATTGAGATTGATATTTACATGATTAAATGTTTCCAACATGTTAAGCAATCAAACTTGTTAAGACTTGATTAATTGAAATATGTTTCATATAGACAATTGACCACCCAAGTTGACCGGTGATTCACGAACGTTAAAACTTGTAAAAACTATACGATGACATATATATGGTTATATATATAGTTAACATGTTTTTATTATAAGTATGTATCTCATTAGGTATTTTAACAATGAGTTATATACATAAAAATGAGACTATTAATTTAAGAAACTCGAAAACGATATATATAACGATTATCGTTATAACAACGTCTTACTAGGTACATATGAATCATATTAAGATATTGATACACTTGGTTAATTATGTTAAATGATAAGTAAATATATTATTAAGTGTATTAACAATGAAATACATATGTAAAAATAAGACTACTAACTTAATGATTTCGAAATGAGACATATATGTAACGATTATCGTTGTAACGACATTTAACTGTATATACATCATACTGAGATATATTATATATCATAATATCATGATAATATAATAATTTAAAATCTCTTTTGATATTATAAACATTGGGTTAACAACATTTAACAAGATCGTTAACCTAAAGGTTTCAAAACAACACTTACATGTAACGACTAACGATGACTTAACGACTCAGTTAAAATGTATATACATGTAGTGTTTTAATATGTATTTATACACTTTTGAAAGACTTCAATACACTTATCAAAATACTTCTACTTAACAAAAATGCTTACAATTACATTCTCGTTCAGTTTCATCAACAATTCTACTCGTATGCACCCGTATTCGTACTCGTACAATACACAGCTTTTAGATGTATGTACTATTGGTATATACACTCCAATGATCAGCTCTTAGCAGCCCATGTGAGTCACCTAACACATGTGGGAACCATCATTTGGCAACTAGCATGAAATATCTCATAAGATTACAAAAATATGAGTAATCATTCATGACTTATTTACATGAAAACAAAATTACATATCCTTTATATCTAATCCATACACCAATGACCAAAAACACCTACAAACACTTTCATTCTTCAATTTTCTTCATCTAATTGAACTCTCTCAAGTTCTATCTTCAAGTTCTAAGTGTTCTTCATAAATTCCAAAAGTTCTAGTTTCATAAAATCAAGAATACTTTCAAGTTTGCTAGCTCACTTCCAATCTTGTAAGGTGATCATCCAACCTCAAGAAATCTTTGTTTCTTACAGTAGGTTATCATTCTAATACAAGGTAATAATCATATTCAAACTTTGGTTCAATTTCTATAACTATAACAATCTTATTTCAAGTGATGATCTTACTTGAACTTGTTTTCGTGTCATGATTTTGCTTCAAGAACTTTGAGCCATCCAAGGATCCATTGAAGCTAGATCCATTTTTCTCTTTTCCAGTAGGTTCATCCAAGGAACTTAAGGTAGTAATGATGTTCATAACATCATTCGATTCATACATATAAAGCTATCTTATTCGAAGGTTTAAACTTGTAATCACTAGAACATAGTTTAGTTAATTCTAAACTTGTTCGCAAACAAAAGTTAATGCTTCTAACTTGACTTTTAAAATCAACTAAACACATGTTCTATATCTATATGATATGCTAACTTAATGATTTAAAACCTGGAAACACGAAAAACACCGTAAAACCGGATTTACGCCGTCGTAGTAACACCGCGGGCTGTTTTGGGTTAGTTAATTAAAAACTATGATAAACTTTGATTTAAAAGTTGTTATTCTGAGAAAATGATTTTTATTATGAACATGAAACTATATCCAAAAATTATGGTTAAACTCAAAGTGGAAGTATGTTTTCTAAAATGGTCATCTAGACGTCGTTCTTTCGACTGAAATGACTACCTTTACAAAAACGACTTGTAACTTATTTTTCCGACTAGAAACCTATACTTTTTTTGTTTAGATTCATAAAATAGAGTTCAATATGAAACCATAGCAATTTGATTCACTCAAAAAGGATTTAAAATGAAGAAGTTATGGGTAAAACAAGATTGGATAATTTTTCTCATTTTAGCTACGTGAAAATTGGTAACAAATCTATTCCAACCATAACTTAATCAACTTGTATTATATATTATGTAATCTTGAGATACCATAGACACGTATACAATGTTTCGACCTATCATGTCGACACATCTATATATATTTCGGAACAACCATAGACACTCTATATGTGAATGTTGGAGTTAGCTATACAGGGTTGAGGTTGATTCCAAAATATATATAGTTTGAGTTGTGATCAATACTGAGATACGTATACACTGGGTCGTGGATTGATTCAAGATAATATTTATCAATTTATTTCTGTACATCTAACTGTGGACAACTAGTTGTAGGTTACTAACGAGGACAGCTGACTTAATAAACTTAAAACATCAAAATATATTAAAAGTGTTGTAAATATATTTTGAACATACTTTGATATATATATATATATGTATATATTGTTATAGGTTCGTAAATCAACCAGTGGCCAAGTCTTACTTCCCGACGAAGTAAAAATCTGTGAAAGTGAGTTATAGTCCCACTTTTAAAATCTAATATTTTTGGGATGAGAATACATGCAGGTTTTATAAATGATTTACAAAATAGACACAAGTACGTGAAACTACATTCTATGGTTGAATTATCGAAATCGAATATGCCCCTTTTTATTAAGTCTGGTAATCTAAGAATTAGGGAACAGACACCCTAATTGACGCGAATCCTAAAGATAGATCTATTGGGCCTAACAAACCCCATCCAAAGTACCGGATGCTTTAGTACTTCGAAATTTATATCATATCCGAAGGGTGTCCCGGAATGATGGGGATATTCTTATATATGCATCTTGTTATTGTCGGTTACCAGGTGTTCACCATATGAATGATTTTTATCTCTGTGTATGGGATGTGTATTGAAATATGAAATCTTGTGGTCTATTGTTACGATTTGATATATATAGGTTAAACCTATAACTCACCAACATTTTTGTTGACGTTTTAAGCATGTTTATTCTCAGGTGATTATTAAGAGCTTCCGCTGTCGCATACTTAAATAAGGACAAGATTTGGAGTCCATGCTTGTATGATATTGTGTAAAAACTGCATTCAAGAAACTTATTTTGTTGTAACATATTTGTATTGTAAACCATTATGTAATGGTCGTGTGTAAACAGGATATTTTAGATTATCATTATTTGATAATCTACGTAAAGCTTTTTAAACCTTTATTGATGAAATAAAGGTTATGGTTTGTTTAAAAATGAATGCAGTCTTTGAAAAAACGTCTCATATAGAGGTCAAAACCTCGCAACGAAATCAATTAATATGGAACGTTTTTAATCAATAAGAACGGGACATTTCAGTTGGTATCCGAGCGTTGGTCTTAGAGAACCAGAAAATTTGCATTAGTGTGTCTTATCGAGTTTGTTAGGATGCATTAGTGAGTCTGGACTTCGACCGTGTTTTCTTTAAAAATGATTGCTTAACATTTTTGTTGGAAACTATATATTTTTAACATATGAATATTATGTGATATATTAATCTCTTAACGTGTTTGATATTATGTGATAGATGTCTACCTCTAGAACAAGTCCCATTGACTCACCTAATAATAATGAAGAGTCAAATGTAAATTGGAATGATTTGTGGACTGATTCACAAGTTCCCGAAGAGGAACCGGAAGAAGAGTCGGAACCGGAAGAAGAATCGGAACCGGAAGAAGAATCGGAACCGGATGAAGAAATAGAACCGGTGGGGGAAATAATAAAACGGTTAAGTAAAAGAAAATCCTCAACCAACCGACCAAAGTTAATTATGGTCAATGGTGTTTCCGCCAAGGAAGCAAAATATTGGGAGGATTACCAATTCTTCGATGAATCGGATTCCGACGAGAATTCCGATGATGTTATAGAAATTACCCCAACTGAATTTAAAAAGGCAAAAGAAAATAATAAGGGAAAGGGCATAAAAATAGAGAAATCTAATTCCAACCCCGATGAACTTTATATGTATCGTCAACCCCCGAAGTCCTTAAGTTGTAACAATGACCCGGGAACCTCTAAACCACCAGGTTTTTCTAAACCAATGTGGACAATGACGGCTCGTATTAGGGGAACATCATATATCCCTAGAAACTTGGCAAAACGAACCAAAACCGAAGAAGAAGAAACGAGCGAGTCGGAATAAGATAGTTGTATTCGTGTGGTGTAATATATGGAATATAGTGTTCTTATGCTTTATGATATATGTAAAAATTGCTTGTATTAATAAGTATTTTTTTTATGAATCTAACTCTTGTCTATTTTACAGTTTAAAAACACAAAATGGATAGACAACCCAATATTTTAAGAGACCTACCCGGAGACATGATTGATGAAATCTTGTCTAGAGTCGGCCAGAATTCTTCGGCACAACTATTTAAGGCGAGATCAGTTTGTAAGACATTCGAAGAACGTTCCAAGAATGTCTTGGTTTATAAGAGACTTTCGTTTGAAAGATGGGGGATATCACATTGGGAAACCCATAAGTTACGATGTGTTTACTTTGACGCATATATTGCGGGGAACCCAAATGCTATTTTACGCAACGGGTTAAGAAATTATTTTGACTCAATATATCCGAATATTGGACTTCGTGATTTAGAAAAAGCGGCTAACATGCAACATAAAGAAGCATGTTATGCTTACGGATTAGTAATGTTCGCTTCTCACCAAAGTGAGAACAAGAACATCGGGCTACAACTATTAAACAAAACGTTTCCACAAGTGACGGAGTCGGTAATTGGCGTAAGAAATGAGGTTTTTAGATTATTACGAGACTGTTGGACATTACGTAACCCTCGTCCCTTTGATGACGTTACAACACGCTGTCTTATCAACGGCCATAACGGTTATGTTGCACAAGACCAAGGATGGGAAGTAGTCCTAGTAAAACCAGAATGCATGACTTGTTTCTGGACGTATGAATTACGTGTCTTTATTGCCTTTGCTGAACGACTTGTGTACTAGCTAGAATTGTCTTCACAACTATCTTGTATCAAAGTTATTGTGTGCTATATTTCATGCTTTATGTAAAATAAGCGGTATTGTAAGTTTGTAAAATATTGTATAAAAGTTTGAACGCGAAATATTATTATAATCAGTTTTTCATATAGAATTGTAGTAGTTGAATTGTATATTAGCTACTAAGTATGAACTTAACGGGTAGATACTACCCGAATTTAAACTTATAAAACGCTAATATGAAGAAAAAGCTTTTATAAATGAGTTCATATTATGCTACGAAATACTATTAACTACTCTTAATATTCTGTATGATTAACTTGTTCCATTTAACTATTTTGAAGGAAATGGCACCGACTACTCGACACACCGTGAATATGAATGAAGAGGAATTCCGTACTTTTCTAGCTTCAAACATAGCCGCAGTACAGGCTGCGCTACATACCAACAATAACCTTGGATCTAGCAGTACAGGAAATCGTGTAGGATGCACCTACAAAGAATTCACTGCCTGCAAACCTTTGGAATTTGATGGAACCGAAGGACCGATCGGATTGAAACGGTGGACCGAGAAGGTTGAATCGGTGTTTGCCATAAGTAAGTGTACTGAAGAGGACAAAGTGAAGTACGCTACGCATACCTTCACAGGTTCTGCGTTAACATGGTGGAATACCTATCTAGAGCAAGTGGGACAAGATGATGCGTACGCACTACCGTGGTCAGCATTCAAGCACTTGATGAACGAGAAGTACCGTCCCAGAACCGAGGTCAATAAGCTCAAGACAGAACTTAGAGGGTTACGAACCCAAGGATTTGATATTACCACGTACGAAAGACGATTCACAGAATTGTGCCTATTGTGTCCGGGAGCATTCGAAGATGAGGAAGAGAAGATCGACGCGTTTGTGAAAGGATTACCGGAAAGAATCCAAGAAGATATAAGTTCACACGAGCCCGCCTCCATACAACAGGCATGTAGAATGGCTCACAAACTAGTGAACCAGATTGAAGAAAGAATTAAAGAACAGACTGCTGAAGAGGCCAATGTGAAGCAAGTCAAAAGAAAGTGGGAGGAAAACGGTGATAAGAATCACCAATACAACAACAACAGCAATTACAACAATAATCGCAACAATTATCCCAACAATCGCAACATCAATCGCAACTACAACAAACGGCCCAACAACAACAACAACAACAACAACAACAGCAACTACAACAATCATCCCAACAACAATAATAACCGCAACAACAACAACAATCAGAAGCAACTATGCCAAAGGTGTGAAAAGAATCACTCGGGGTTCTGCACCAAATTTTGCAACAAGTGTAAAAGAAATGGTCATAGCGCGGCGAAGTGTGAGGCCTACGGACCAGGGGTTAATAGAACGAAAGGAACAAATGGTGTCGGAACGAGTAATGGCGGAGCAAGTAGTGTCGGAGCAAGTTATGCCAATGTAGTTTGTTATAAATGTGGAAAACCAGGCCACATTATTAGAAATTGCCCGAACCAGGAGAACACGAATGGACAAGGCCGTGGAAGAGTTTTCAATATTAATGCGGTAGAGGCACAGGAAGACCCGGAGCTTGTTACGGGTACGTTTCTTATTGACAATAAATCTGCTTACGTTTTATTTGATTCGGGTGCGGATAGAAGCTATATGAGTAGAGATTTTTGTGCTAAATTAAGTTGTCCATTGACGCCTTTGGATAGTAAATTTTTACTCGAATTAGCAAATGGTAAATTAATTTCAGCAGATAATATATGTCGGAATCGAGAAATTAAACTGGTTAGCGAAACATTTAAGATTGATTTGATACCAGTAGAGTTAGGGAGTTTTGATGTGATAATCGGTATGGACTGGTTGAAAGAAGTGAAAGCGGAGATCGTTTGTTACAAAAATGCAATTCGCATTATACGAGAAAAAGGAAAACCCTTAATGGTGTACGGAGAAAAGGGCAACACGAAGCTACATCTTATTAGTAATTTGAAGGCACAAAAACTAATAAGAAAAGGTTGCTATGCTGTTCTAGCACACGTCGAGAAAGTACAAACTGAAGAAAAGAGCATCAATGATGTTCCCATTGCAAAAGAATTTCCCGATGTATTCCCGAAAGAATTACCGGGATTACCCCCACATCGATCCGTTGAATTTCAAATAGATCTTGTACCAGGAGCTGCACCAATAGCTCGTGCTCCTTACAGACTCGCACCCAGCGAGATGAAAGAACTGCAAAGCCAATTACAAGAACTTTTAGAGCGTGGTTTCATTCGACCAAGCACATCACCGTGGGGAGCTCCTGTTTTGTTTGTTAAGAAGAAAGATGGTACATTCAGGTTGTGTATCGACTACCGAGAGTTGAACAAACTTACCATCAAGAACCGCTACCCACTACCGAGAATCGACGACTTATTTGATCAACTACAAGGCTCGTCTGTTTATTCAAAGATTGACTTACGTTCCGGGTATCATCAAATGCGGGTGAAAGAAGATGATATTCCAAAGACTGCTTTCAGAACACGTTACGGTCATTACGAGTTTATGGTCATGCCGTTTGGTTTAACTAATGCACCAGCTGTGTTCATGGACCTTATGAACCGAGTGTGTGGACCATACCTTGACAAGTTTGTCATTGTTTTCATTGATGACATACTTATTTACTCAAAGAATGACCAAGAACACGGTGAACATTTGAGAAAGGTGTTAGAAGTATTGAGGAAGGAAGAATTGTACGCTAAGTTTTCAAAGTGTGCATTTTGGTTGGAAGAAGTTCAATTCCTCGGTCACATAGTGAACAAAGAAGGTATTAAGGTGGATCCGGCAAAGATAGAAACTGTTGAAAAGTGGGAAACCCCGAAAACTCCGAAACACATACGCCAGTTTTTAGGACTAGCTGGTTACTACAGAAGGTTCATCCAAGACTTTTCCAGAATAGCAAAACCCTTGACTGCATTAACGCATAAAGGGAAGAAATTTGAATGGAATGATGAACAAGAGAAAGCGTTTCAGTTATTGAAGAAAAAGCTAACTACGGCACCTATATTGTCATTGCCTGAAGGGAATGATGATTTTGTGATTTATTGTGACGCATCAAAGCAAGGTCTCGGTTGTGTATTAATGCAACGAACGAAGGTGATTGCTTATGCGTCTAGACAATTGAAGATTCACGAACAAAATTATACGACGCATGATTTGGAATTAGGCGCGGTTGTTTTTGCATTAAAGACTTGGAGGCACTACTTATATGGGGTCAAAAGTATTATATATACCGACCACAAAAGTCTTCAACACATATTTAATCAGAAACAACTGAATATGAGGCAGCGTAGGTGGATTGAATTATTGAATGATTACGATTTTGAGATTCGTTACCACCCGGGGAAGGCAAATGTGGTAGCCGATGCCTTGAGCAGGAAGGATAGAGAACCCATTCGAGTAAAATCTATGAATATAATGATTCATAATAACATTACTACTCAAATAAAGGAGGCGCAACAAGGAGTTTTAAAAGAGGGAAATTTAAAGGATGAAATACCCAAAGGATCGGAGAAGCATCTTAATATTCGGGAAGACGGAACCCGGTATAGGGCTGAAAGGATTTGGGTACCAAAATTTGGAGATATGAGAGAAATGGTACTTAGAGAAGCTCATAAAACCAGATACTCAATACATCCTGGAACGGGGAAGATGTACAAGGATCTCAAGAAACATTTTTGGTGGCCGGGTATGAAAGCCGATGTTGCTAAATACGTAGGAGAATGTTTGACGTGTTCTAAGGTCAAAGCTGAGCATCAGAAACCATCAGGTCTACTTCAACAACCCGAAATCCCGGAATGGAAATGGGAAAACATTACCATGGATTTCATCACTAAATTGCCAAGGACTGCAAGTGGTTTTGATACTATTTGGGTAATAGTTGATCGTCTCACCAAATCAGCACACTTTCTATCAATAAGAGAAGATGACAAGATGGAGAAGTTAGCACGACTGTATTTGAAGGAAGTCGTCTCCAGACATGGAATACCAATCTCTATTATCTCTGATAGGGATGGCAGATTTATTTCAAGATTCTGGCAGACATTACAGCAAGCATTAGGAACTCGTCTAGACATGAGTACTGCCTATCATCCACAAACTGATGGGCAGAGCAAAAGGACGATACAAACGCTTGAAGACATGCTACGAGCATGTGTTATTGATTTCGGAAACAGTTGGGATCGACATCTACCGTTAGCAGAATTTTCCTACAACAACAGCTACCATTCAAGCATTGAGATGGCGCCGTTTGAAGCACTTTATGGTAGAAAGTGCAGGTCTCCGATTTGTTGGAGTGAGGTGGGGGATAGACAGATTACGGGTCCGGAGATTATACAAGAAACTACCGAGAAGATCATCCAAATTCAACAACGGTTGAAAACCGCCCAAAGTCGACAAAAGAGCTACGCTGACATTAAAAGAAAAGATATAGAATTTGAAATTGGAGAGATGGTCATGCTTAAAGTTTCACCTTGGAAAGGCGTTGTTCGATTTGGTAAACGAGGGAAATTAAATCCAAGGTATATTAGACCATTCAAGATTATTGATCGTGTCGGACCAGTAGCTTACCGACTTGAGTTACCTCAACAACTCGCGGCTGTACATAACACTTTCCACGTATCGAATTTGAAGAAATGTTTTGCTAAAGAAGATCTCACTATTCCGTTAGATGAAATCCAAATCAACGAAAAACTCCAATTCATCGAAGAACCCGTCGAAATAATGGATCGTGAGGTTAAAAGACTTAAGCAAAACAAGATACCAATTGTTAAGGTTCGATGGAATGCTCGTAGAGGACCCGAGTTCACCTGGGAGCGTGAAGATCAGATGAAGAAGAAATACCCTCATCTATTTCCAGAAGACTCGTCAACACCTTCAACAGCTTAAAATTTCGGGACGAAATTTATTTAACGGGTAGGTACTGTAGTGACCCGAACTTTTCCATGTTTATATATATTAATTGAGATTGATATTTACATGATTAAATGTTTCCAACATGTTAAGCAATCAAACTTGTTAAGACTTGATTAATTGAAATATGTTTCATATAGACAATTGACCACCCAAGTTGACCGGTGATTCACGAACGTTAAAACTTGTAAAAACTATACGATGACATATATATGGTTATATATATAGTTAACATGTTTTTATTATAAGTATGTATCTCATTAGGTATTTTAACAATGAGTTATATACATAAAAATGAGACTATTAATTTAAGAAACTCGAAAACGATATATATAACGATTATCGTTATAACAACGTCTTACTAGGTACATATGAATCATATTAAGATATTGATACACTTGGTTAATTATGTTAAATGATAAGTAAATATATTATTAAGTGTATTAACAATGAAATACATATGTAAAAATAAGACTACTAACTTAATGATTTCGAAATGAGACATATATGTAACGATTATCGTTGTAACGACATTTAACTGTATATACATCATACTGAGATATATTATATATCATAATATCATGATAATATAATAATTTAAAATCTCTTTTGATATTATAAACATTGGGTTAACAACATTTAACAAGATCGTTAACCTAAAGGTTTCAAAACAACACTTACATGTAACGACTAACGATGACTTAACGACTCAGTTAAAATGTATATACATGTAGTGTTTTAATATGTATTTATACACTTTTGAAAGACTTCAATACACTTATCAAAATACTTCTACTTAACAAAAATGCTTACAATTACATTCTCGTTCAGTTTCATCAACAATTCTACTCGTATGCACCCGTATTCGTACTCGTACAATACACAGCTTTTAGATGTATGTACTATTGGTATATACACTCCAATGATCAGCTCTTAGCAGCCCATGTGAGTCACCTAACACATGTGGGAACCATCATTTGGCAACTAGCATGAAATATCTCATAAGATTACAAAAATATGAGTAATCATTCATGACTTATTTACATGAAAACAAAATTACATATCCTTTATATCTAATCCATACACCAACGACCAAAAACACCTACAAACACTTTCATTCTTCAATTTTCTTCATCTAATTGAACTCTCTCAAGTTCTATCTTCAAGTTCTAAGTGTTCTTCATAAATTCCAAAAGTTCTAGTTTCATAAAATCAAGAATACTTTCAAGTTTGCTAGCTCACTTCCAATCTTGTAAGGTGATCATCCAACCTCAAGAAATCTTTGTTTCTTACAGTAGGTTATCATTCTAATACAAGGTAATAATCATATTCAAACTTTGGTTCAATTTCTATAACTATAACAATCTTATTTCAAGTGATGATCTTACTTGAACTTGTTTTCGTGTCATGATTTTGCTTCAAGAACTTTGAGCCATCCAAGGATCCATTGAAGCTAGATCCATTTTTCTCTTTTCCAGTAGGTTCATCCAAGGAACTTAAGGTAGTAATGATGTTCATAACATCATTCGATTCATACATATAAAGCTATCTTATTCGAAGGTTTAAACTTGTAATCACTAGAACATAGTTTAGTTAATTCTAAACTTGTTCGCAAACAAAAGTTAATCCTTCTAACTTGACTTTTAAAATCAACTAAACACATGTTCTATATCTATATGATATGCTAACTTAATGATTTAAAACCTGGAAACACGAAAAACACCGTAAAACCGGATTTACGTCGTCGTAGTAACACCGCGGGCTGTTTTGGGTTAGTTAATTAAAAACTATGATAAACTTTGATTTAAAAGTTGTTATTCTGAGAAAATGATTTTTATTATGAACATGAAACTATATCCAAAAATTATGGTTAAACTCAAAGTGGAAGTATGTTTTCTAAAATGGTCATCTAGACGTCGTTCTTTCGACTGAAATGACTACCTTTACAAAAACGACTTGTAACTTATTTTTCCGACTAGAAACCTATACTTTTTTTGTTTAGATTCATAAAATAGAGTTCAATATGAAACCATAGCAATTTGATTCACTCAAAACGGATTTAAAATGAAGAAGTTATGGGTAAAACAAGATTGGATAATTTTTCTCATTTTAGCTACGTGAAAATTGGTAACAAATCTATTCCAACCATAACTTAATCAACTTGTATTATATATTATGTAATCTTGAGATACCATAGACACGTATACAATGTTTCGACCTATCATGTCGACACATCTATATATATTTCGGAACAACCATAGACACTCTATATGTGAATGTTGGAGTTAGCTATACAGGGTTGAGGTTGATTCCAAAATATATATAGTTTGAGTTGTGATCAATACTGAGATACGTATACACTGGGTCGTGGATTGATTCAAGATAATATTTATCAATTTATTTCTGTACATCTAACTGTGGACAACTAGTTGTAGGTTACTAACGAGGACAGCTGACTTAATAAACTTAAAACATCAAAATATATTAAAAGTGTTGTAAATATATTTTGAACATACTTTGATATATATATATATGTATATATTGTTATAGGTTCGTAAATCAACCAGTGGCCAAGTCTTACTTCCCGACGAAGTAAAAATCTGTGAAAGTGAGTTATAGTCCCACTTTTAAAATCTAATATTTTTGGGATGAGAATACATGCAGGTTTTATAAATGATTTACAAAATAGACACAAGTACGTGAAACTACATTCTATGGTTGAATTATCGAAATCGAATATGCCCCTTTTTATTAAGTCTGGTAATCTAAGAATTAGGGAACAGACACCCTAATTGACGCGAATCCTAAAGATAGATCTATTGGGCCTAACAAACCCCATCCAAAGTACCGGATGCTTTAGTACTTCGAAATTTATATCATATCCGAAGGGTGTCCCGGAATGATGGGGATATTCTTATATATGCATCTTGTTATTGTCGGTTACCAGGTGTTCACCATATGAATGATTTTTATCTCTATGTATGGGATGTGTATTGAAATATGAAATCTTGTGGTCTATTGTTACGATTTGATATATATAGGTTAAACCTATAACTCACCAACATTTTTGTTGACGTTTTAAGCATGTTTATTCTCAGGTGATTATTAAGAGCTTCCGCTGTCGCATACTTAAATAAGGACAAGATTTGGAGTCCATGCTTGTATGATATTGTGTAAAAACTGCATTCAAGAAACTTATTTTGTTGTAACATATTTGTATTGTAAACCATTATGTAATGGTCGTGTGTAAACAGGATATTTTAGATTATCATTATTTGATAATCTACGTAAAGCTTTTTAAACCTTTATTGATGAAATAAAGGTTATGGTTTGTTTAAAAATGAATGCAGTCTTTGAAAAAACGTCTCATATAGAGGTCAAAACCTCGCAACGAAATCAATTAATATGGAACGTTTTTAATCAATAAGAACGGGACATTTCAATATCCAACCTCCACCTCACACTGATAACCAGCCAGGGTTAGTAGAAGAAGTCAACGAACTTCGTGCTCGAGTAGTAGCTTTGGAGAATATGGTGCAAAATTTACCAGCTTCAACAACATCACCAGCACCAACAGTACCACCAACATCAACATCAGTACCACCAACAACCCAAGTTTCAACATCACACGCCTCAACATCTCATTCTGTACCTCGAGCATAATTTTCGTTCTACGTATCGTTCTACACCGATTATCTTTGTTCTACATATCGTTCTATATCAATTACCTTTGTTCTATATGACGATTATGTAATCTCTAATGTTTTAGAGATTATATATTCTTATTCTAACGATAAATCAAATGAGTCTAATATCATATTAACTCATTAAAATCCATGATTACATCTGAAGAAAATATATATGTAAGTATATTTTCATAAAGATTGTAATTAAAAATTCTTTCGTACAAACTGTTAATGGTGAAAATATTTTAACGGGTAGGTAATACCCGAGGAATATTTTAATTTCACATTAATAAGTTATACTGTACATTCTTTTCAATCTGATTCAACGGTCAATTACTATCCTACTTACATTCACCGATATACGTATCTGTTCACCACCGAATAACTATTTTCATTCAATTTTATATTTCGATTTTGACTCATCAAAAATTCAACAAGTGGCATAATGAAGAAAACATTGGACAAAATAAAATTTGTTAGAGACAAACGAATTAACTAATTGAAATTTTGTTAAGAATCCACGCTAACTGTTCCTAGCTAACTGATTACATTTTATTATTCACAATTTATTTATCGTAATTTTATTTATCGTCATTTAATTTCTGTTATTTATTTTACGCACTTTACATATCGTCGGATAAATCGGGACACATGTACACAATACGTCGGATTAATTCTGAGACAATAAGTTGTACAATGGGTCATGATACGTATTTATTAATTTGAATATTTGGTACATCCTAACACAATAAGTATACAATACATTTTGATAAATCCTAAGATAATACGCACACAATATGTCTTAGTTAATTCTAAGACAATACGTCTACAATACGTCTCTGGGTTGATGCAAAGACAATACGTATACAATACGTCGTTAGGTAATTCTAAGATTATATATATATAAATCGATTATTTGACTATCAACTAAGGACTGCTATTATTGGACAATTAAAATGAATTAAAATATTGATTGTAACATATGAAACTAAACAATTCTTCAAGTTTGCCACTTGATTTCATCTTAAACCTCATCTGAATTTTGACGATTCCAATTCTTGTTCAAATCTTTCATGATTCTTGAAAACACCTCAATCGAGAGGATGAACCAACCGCACTTCGTCTACGAGAGAAAAGATTGATGCATATAGTTATGCACCTGAAAAACCCTCGGAAACTGAGTAAACGTTTAACACGTAGCTGTGCTAATTCCTTTAGTGTTATTATTACCCAAAATAATTTGGTAATCCCTTTCAAAGTAGCAAATTTTGTCACAGCTCCAGCAAGTCAACTTCAACTTTCATTCGGGTTTGCCTTATTATAACCTTGATATATATGCGTGCTCATTTATTGTTACCAGAGAACCTTTCATATACCACCATATTACCATCAACGTTTAATCATCTAAAAACACAATTCTCCTCCAAACACTTCGGTTTGATAACCAATGATCTAGATCCGGAACTTTAAAAATGCTGACGAAGCAGCATGTAGTAAATGGTCTTAATGACCAAAAGTGATGATAAAAGAATGGAGCGTTGGGAGCACTCGATAGAAAATTTGGTACTGAAAAACGGATTGAGCAAACCATGAAGGAGACCAAGGACAAATACAAGGACCAAACCCTATATTCAAAGAACCCAGATAAATCTGGATCCGATGAAATCTTTAGAGAATATCTTGCTCCGTACCCACGTTAAAATCTTGCGGAAAATTTTTCCTTATCAACTTTAGAACTTAGAAATTTCAAAATATCATTATAAATATCTTCGATATTTCTGACGATATTTTCATAAATATTCTTGTCCGAAATTTTTACCTCTTCGTGTTTTCTGTATCCCATTATATTAAAAACTTCTGTAAAATCTAAGTATAAATTATGAATAATTGTGGAGAAGTGTTGGGAATTGAAGCATGGGTTAGTATAATATAATGACGCTTGGTCAACGTGGTTATATTACAGTAAGTCATGCTAAATTTCTAATGTAACGTGATGATGACTCACAGATCATACCCTCATCATGTGCCATGTTACATAACTCTTTCATCCTACTTAATCTCTAAGCATATCACGAAAATACTTCCTTGATATTTCTGATCTTCCGTAATTCCAACAATTGCTAATAATTCGTGCTAATACATTTTCTTTCTGATTAGAAGATTTCCTTAAATCCCTTGGATTCCGGAAATCCAACCAAGACATCGTCAAAAGTTAAGACGCATCTTATTTTCTAAATTCAACAGTAACTACGTCAAAAGTTAAGGCGAACAGTTATTTCCACATTTCACTCTTTTGTGACAGCTTCACTCGTACGCTTCACATAATCGAATCGTTTTATCTATATTACTCAATACTGATAAAACTCTATTTATCAACTCATATTCATCATGAAAACATTTTTATTGTTAACCATGAAGACCTCACTCAAATTTCGGGACGAAATTTCTTTAATGGGTAGGTACTGTCACGACCCGGAAAATTTCGACTAATTTTAAACCAAACTCTCGATACGATTTAATATTTTTGACACAATAAGCAAAGTCTGTAATGTTGAGTCACGAAAATTTTGAACTATTTTATATATTCGTTTGACTTTTGACCATTCCCGAAAATTCACGAACAACTATTTGTAAATAGATACATATATATATTTAAAAAATATATATAAGTATATATATTAATTTAAAATATAATTTGAAATATTATATTCTTTAGTTATTAGAATAAATTTTGAAAAATAAAATAATAGAAGATATAATAAAATTTATTATTAATAAATCTTCTATATATATATATATATGTATATGTATATATATGTAAAGTCTATCGAATATACATATAATGTTTCGAATTTATTTGGTAAATGATAATAACACACGTCTATTATTTCGATTGATATTATATAAGTTGCGAGCTTGTGAGTGTAATAAAATAAATAATAGACGAGCCTACTCGATCATGTTTCGCACATTTTATGATTAAAATAAATACATGAACTTAATTTAAAATTTGGGATTTTTCAGTGTACTTTTATCCGCCACTAATTAACAACGGAGCGCGATATAGCACTTTGTTATAAAACTGTCGGTAGAAAAATTCACATGTGTGGCTGCTAAACTATTCTAATAATTAGAGTAATCAATTAAAGGTCATTGTTTACTGTTGTGGCTTTTTAACAAACGAATTATATATACATATGCCTACATGTACATTATTGAATCACCACAATTAAAACATCAAACTAAAGTATGCTTTTGATCTATGATGTGTCTACTCGTCATCCTCAAAACCACCATGAAGAACCGCTATCACCACACCCGTAAAACCACCATGAAACTCTCATATATAAATATATACATAATCATATCGATATATATATATATCTCCTCATGAATCAACTAACACCCATCTAAACTAGTGATGTTTTCTTACCTTGTGAACCACCACCATAAACCCACAACTATTCAATCATCACTTTCAAAAACCATCATCTTTCACGCCATCGTTTTACTACTGCAACTTGTTGTAGCTACTACACTTGTGTTTCTACTTCTATTAATTCGTTAAACTACTCCCAAACCACCCTCACCAACAATTGTAAACTACTGCTCACGCCCGTTTCTACTTCTAGTTCGGTTCAACAAACACCCAAGACAACCACCATAACGGAATCATGTTGCCACGGTTGCTTCCTGTCTTCTGTTTCCTGTCCGAGAACAACCGAGAATCACCACCCTACAAACACGTAACCAAACACAACCACCTATATCTCTCTCTCTATACTTCGATATAAACTCGGACCCAAACCCCATCACTTCCGTTTTACCACAGACCCAAACCGAAGGTTGCTACTGCTAGAACCTGTTTTTGTTTCAACGTAAAAACCATCACCAATTGCTTTTATTATTTATAATGGCTGTTGCTATCGACTTTAAAGGAGACAAAAGAGAAAAGGCTGGCGGATCCCACGCTTAGAATTCTTTTTAGGTTATGATGTTATTATCATTATAATTGTATGTTGGGATGTCGACAGAATATAGCAAATTAAAAAAAAAACATGTATCGATGGGTTATTACATTGGAATGGGCTGTTTTCAATTACTTGTTGGGCCGTGGTAGGTTATCCAGTTGGGGCGAGATCCATTATAATCAGATTGGGCCGTGAACATACTTTGATTGTTGGGCCACGTCAAGATCCAAATTGATCGATTAATTCTGCCATGCTATGCTACTTAGCTATTTTGATTTTTTTTTCTTATTAGGATGATGCATATTACACAATTGAATGATGATGTTACGATTATTATCATGATGAATAATGATAGCGAGTTTGGATGATGAAACCGTAGGAAATTTATGAGGTGAAGATATATGAAAATGATGGGGATATAGTATAAGTGATGATGATGAGGTGATGATGTATGTATTATGATATGTGATCATTATGGTATGATTATGATGTTGATGTTATCGTAAAGATGACCACTTGATGATGATCATTAGGATATGAATAAAAGATAAAAACGATGATGATACTTTATGATAGGAATTATGATAAAATCGAAGGGTGATGATGATTAGAATTAGATGCTAATTAAAATTTTGATACGATTAATTGGATGATGATATTAATAAATAAATAGGTGATGTTGTTACAATAATAATGATATACGAATGCTTTGATGATGTCGTGACAATAATGATGATGACGATAAGAAGAAGGGAGCAGATTCATTCGAGTTTAAATGATTTAGGGTAGTGGTTAAATCATAAATGAAATGGCGGTGGAATGTTTAGGATGTTATTGGGTTAGCGGGACGTCGCGGGTTCAAACCCGGACTTGTTTTTTTTTAAGAACTACTTATATGAGGTAGTATTACTTTTCTTATTATTATTATTATTATTATTAATTATTATTATCATTATTATTATTATTATTATTATTATTATTATTATTATTATTATTATTATTATTATTATTATTATTATTGTTATTATTATTATTGGTAATATTATTATCATTATTATCATTAAGAGTAAAATTATTATTTTAGAGACTATTATTTTTAGTATTATTTTATTATTAATATTATTATAATTATTACTAAAAGTATCATTATTTTTAAATTTATCGTTTTTAATAAAATTAGTAATTCTATTGAAATTAACATTTTTATTAAAAATTATTATTTTTATTATTAAAATTATCATTATTATTATTATTATTAGAATTACCATTATTTTTATCAGAATTAATATTATTTTTATTATTAGTATCATTAATATATCAAGTAAAGATTTTCTATATAAAAATATATTTATGATATAAAACATAACTACATTAATATCAATATTACATATTAGATAATATTGTAATGAGTAATTACTATATTAAAATTTAATATGATAAGTATTAGTTATATAATATATATAAATTCAATATAAATTTATCTATATAATATTTAATATAACAAGTATATTATTAATAATAATAATATTAACTTGTTTGATTACTATTTGGTGTTAATATATATATATATATATATATATATATATATATATATATATATATATATATATATATATATATATATATATATATATATATATATATATAAATGATATAGGTTCGTGATTCCGAGGCCAACCCTATACTTGTTCAATGTTGTCATATGTATTTTTACTACAAAATACAGTATGGTGAGTTTCATTTGCTCCCTTTTTAATTGCTTTTGCAATATATATTTTTGGGCTGAGAATACATGCGCTGTTTTATAAATGTTTTACGAAATAGGCACAAGTACTAAAACTAATTCTACGTGGGTTTAAACCAGAAATATACCCTTAGCTTGGTAACATTAAACTACTTGTCTATGTACGGTAGGCACGAATCCTAAAGATAGATCTATTGGGCCTGATAAACCCCATCCTGACTATGGGATGCTTTAGTACTTCGAGGTTATTTTAAACACACATGATCTGGTGTACTTCAGAGGGTAAAACATGAACGTTAAGGCTTGTTACCGGGTGCCTACAACTAATAGAATACTTTTATACACTTGCGAGTGTACATATATTTATAAACGGAAATCTTGTGGTCTACTAATATATTGAAATGACTGATATGATAAATCTATGAACTCGCCAACCTTTTGGTTGACACTTTTAAGCATGTTTATTCTCAGATATGAAAGAAATCTTCCACGGTGCATTTGCTCATATTACATGGAGTCGTTTATGGCATATTTAGGTCAGTACCTCGCAATGGGACCAGATGTTGATGACTTCGTCCAGGTGGATAAGGACGGGTCATCACACATGAACTCTTCCAGATACATCACGATGTTCCTTCACCACCTCACATGAAGGAATTTCCTACTTAGCACACAAGCCTCACATTCACAATCGTCTCGTTGTCATTGCCTATATAATCACTAGGTCATTCATGCACTTAAGGGTTTTTTCACTGGTACCCTAAGTTCAACATAACCTTACTAACATCAAAGTCAACCATCACGTCCGTAGGTATGAAAAGGCACCAAACGACGCATCATGTGGACTTGACAACCAACTTCCATCGGAATCAAAGTCTCGTTCCCAAAGATTCCATCCGTTCGATGTCACTCGATCCTCAATATGACAACTCGTGCCCTCTTTTGCGGGTCCCACTCTCATGTGCAACCCGACTTATACATCATCTTGCACGTCAACCCTTTTGTCATGACATCATGAAATTGGAAGCAATATAAATGATCCCTTACCACCTCATGGTTACGCCCGACCCGGCTAAGCTTCCATTAACAACAACTAATCCCGATGTTGATAAGTCAACATCCTCAACCAATCCGACCTAGTCAACACTTAGTATCTAGTGACTACCCGACTTGGCTAAGTCAAATACTCCCGGTCAACTCTCAACTTTGTCAACCCTCTAACACTTGTTGATTAACCCGGCTTGGTTAAGTCGAACTCATTTAGTCAACCCGACTTGATTAATCCCCTAAAAACAATTTGATTAACCCGGCTCGGTTAGTCAAATACCCTTAGTCAACCCGCCCCGGTCAACGCTTAACAACAATTGATTAACCCGACTCGGTTAAGTCAAACACACTAGGTCAACCCGACTCGATTAATCCCCTAAAAACAATTTGATTAACCCGGCTCGGTTAGTCAAATACCCTTAGTCAACCCGCCCCGGTCAACGCTTAACAACAATTGATTAACCCGACTCGGTTAAGTCAAACACACTAGGTCAACCCGACTCGATTAATCCCCTAAAAACAATTTGATTAACCGGGCTCGGTTAGTCAAATACCCTTAGTCAACCCGCCCCGGTCAACGCTTAACAACAATTGATTAACCCGACTCGGTTAAGTCAAACACACTAAGTCAACCCGACTCGATTAATCCCCTAAAAACAATTTGATTAACCCGGATCGGTTAGTCAAATAACCTTAGTCAACCCGCCCCGGTCAATGCTTAACAACAATTGATTAACCCGACTCGGTTAAGTCAAACACACTAGGTCAACCCGACCTAGCTAGTCACTACAATGCATGGATAAACTCAATCAAAACTCAAGGTCAAGCATACTACAAAATAAAGTAGGTACCGAAATCGAATAGTACCTTAAATACACGTCGCGAGAGTCATCACTCCAACTCGGGACACTCCGACTTTCGGTGTCCATCTTTCCGACACTTAAAACATCTGACCTTACCCGACGGACAATCACGAGATTTATGCCCCATTTGTCCACAATTATAACACGCGAATTTAGAACCACCCGCGTCATTCATCTTTACGCTTCCGACACCCTCAGTGGCGCTTTTACTTTTCTTGTTCGAAAACATCGTCGCTTCGAGCTTCCGTTTACTAACATCAGACACACTTGGCTTCGACACCTCCGGTTCGAAACCCCGTGCCAACTCAAACAACTCTTCAAAAGACTTAGCCATTCCCCGACTAATCTTACCCTTCAACTCGTCATTCATCGTACGGTAGAAATCTTTCATCAACTTGTGATCGTCACCAACATACTCCGGAAAAAAATGAGTCTTTGCCAAGAAAGTGGACTTGAGAGTAACCAAGTCCATCGAACCTTGTCGCAAATTGTGTAACTCGTCCTGAATTTTATCAAGGTCGGAAGAAGTTCGGTACTCATTAAAGAACTCCTTCTTGAACTCTTCCCATGACAAGCTCATACATTGTTCCTCGCCATACAATTGAATCTTGTCATCCCACCACAACTTGGCTTCTTCACGTAACATACTAGAACCGTACCTCGTTTTCTTCTCGGGAGGACATTCACTAGTACGAAAAGCCCCCTCGATGTCGAAAACCCAACAAGTACTCTTCAACAGATCTCTTACCCCATTAAACATAGGAGGTTGAGCATCCTTGAAGTTCTTGTAATAGAAGTCCCGCCTTCCATATCCACCACTACCGTCACCCCCTTCACCACGAGGATAAATGTCTCTAGCTTCGAATGCCTTCTCAATTGCGGCATCCGCTCGTTCGTTGATTAACTCGGTTATTTGCTCATCAACCAATTCTCGAAAAACCTTTCTAACATCCTCGAGAAACTCCGCTTTTTAATGTTTAAAGATGGCCTCGACCTTAGCCGTGAATTCGGAGTCTTTGTCTTAACCCTCGTTAGCTTGCTTGTTCCTTGTCGTCATTCTAAGAAATGAACCCGGTTAGGAATGTAACATATGTAAATTACATACACCGCCACGATCAATATTCATAATCATATAAATATGCCAACGTTTGTACATCTCATCTAGTCCAATACTTGTTGTACGTCACTTGCATGACTTAGCTTGCAACCGTAATAATGGTCGCGAAGCATTATTACGCTCACACGCCATGCCGAACTCATGAATACAACAATCATCTCGCTAGACGTTCAACACAACACAACATGATTAGTAACACATAATCAACACGTAGTTCAAGCACCTATTCTCAAAGGCACTACTAGATACCCGAACCGACCCGTAATCCTACAAGTCCCGCATAATAACACACACAAAAGTCTAAGTCTAGGCGCCTATCTCAAGTCACCTAAATCCCTTAGACCATGCTCTGATACCACTTGTAACAACCCAACCCGTATTTAAATCAGGCCTATATTATTTTTTTTAGCGTAATAGTATTAATAACCTTTAGTTCCCAAGTATGCTTCCAAAAACACCTTTAATACAATAACGAGGTCAATGCCTTTAAAACATTCAACATACGAATTTAAGTTACAAAATACAAGTTTCGACCCGAATGAGTTTTAGTTCCAAACAACTACGAGCATGACGTTTGGGGATAAACTACCCAATCCTAGGTCGAATCCAAAAGTAATCCAAGCGAGCATCAAAATGGAAAATCATCTAAGTCCCGAGCATACCCTTGCCATTCCGCTTCTGTACCTAAAGAAAAATATAAACAACAAGAGGGTAAGCTAATGCTTAGTGAATGCAATACTTATACATATACATATGTAATTTACCTACACGCATCCACTTACAATACCATGCATACTATGTATAAACGAGCTAGCATCAACAAACACACGACTAGCAACAATGTTAGAATATAAATTACCGCAATTATAAACTAAACATAAAAGGCATAAACACGCTAACCGTTCACCGCTTTGCTACTACCGACTTGTAGCCGACCAAGATCATCGAGTCTCACTCGTACCATGTCACCGACTTGTGACTCGTCATATGGTGTCACCGACTTGTGAATCACCCAAAGGGAGTCACCGACCTGTGAACCGCCACTAATACTTATGGGTCACCGACTCGCGAATGCCATGTGGCATCACCGACTTGTGAAGTACCACCAAGTGTCACCGACTTGTGAACACTACCGGGTGTCACCGACTTGTGCATCACCCGTCAATACATATGAGGTCACCGAATTGTGAACTTCCAAGAGGTGTCACTGACTTGTGAAACACCACTAAGTGCCACCGACATGTGAACACTATGAAGTGTCACCGACTCGTGAATCACTCCCCCGACCTATGGTATCACCAACTTGTGGGTCACCTAACGAGACACTACCGACCCATAGTTCTCTTCACCCATAACCTCAATAAGTCACCGTCTTGTGACACAACACCCAATACTCACGATGTGACACCTAAGGCCCACATCGTGTATGAGTAAATAAACCACATACATACATGTATAAATATTCCACTCACCTCGAATACTTGAAGAACGTATCCCACGATCTTAACTTCTTCCACCGACTTCACGCAAATCACCTACGCAAAGTATAAATGCAAATAAGCTACTCACAATGCTTATTCGACCAAAACAACACTTATGTTCTTCTTAGAACATCCTACTTAACCAACTTTGACCAATGACCATTTTTTGCTCGAAAACCTTCATAATCACAAATGACTTGTGATTATGCCTCAACAACATCATTTAAACATGGTTTGGTCAATCGATCACTCGTTTAAACACACGACCCGCCCATTTGGTCCTAAAGTGTGTTTTACACCATTTTATGAATTAAACTAGTCAAACTTACAAGTTCATGTGTTCTTCATCAAATCCTTTAATCATAAGACCTTTAGATGAATTAAACCCTTTAATTAAGTTCCTTAATCCACTAATCACTTTTATCAAACCCTAATCACATTGTAAACAACCATTTTCATCATCACTAGTTTAAACCTTCATGTTCATGACTAGTGGGGTTCTTTAAACTAACCAACAAGATCATTAACACAATTTAAACCCTAAATCATGTGAGAAATCATCAAAAACGGATCTTGAAGTTAACGCTTACCGTTTGTACTTTCGTGTAGCCAAGAACGAGAGGAACGAGAAACCTTCACGCCCCGAAAGTCGAATCACGAGCCTTGAACCTCAAATCTCCACTTGAATCTTGAGTGTGTTTAGAGTTTAGAGAGAAAATGGAGAAATAAATGGAAAAGAAAATGAAATAAAAAGATATGTGGCTGGGATTTATGTCCACCAACTGATCCACACGTGAAATGACATTTATACCCTCGAATACACCTCATTTTTACCAAGAAAACGAGTCTGGGATCTGACATGGTCGCGGCGCGACCTAGGCCACCGCGGCGTGACGATAGCCTTGAGTTGGCACCTCGAAACACCTTCATTCTGACCTAGTTTTACTTGTTACATCGCGGCGCGACACCGGCCCTCGCGGCGAGACCAACCGTGCATTTTGTCCCATTTTCAGTTAACAACGCTCAAGGGTCATAAACCCGACTCGTACTCTTCGTATCCACTTCGCATGCACACTTAAACTTCACCAAAAGTCTCTCCTGGCTTAAAACTTCCATGAACCATGCATACATTACCCCCCCCCACACACACACACACACACACACACACACACACACATACACACATATATATATATATATATATATATATATATATATATATATATATATATATATATATATATATATATATATATATATATATATTTTCCATGCTCATGCATATTTATATATCTTACGCGTACAAGATATTCGGGTCTTACATAAGAACACCTGAGATTTAGCATCTAAAGATTCAACAACCACAGTAAATGAAGGTAATCTGTATCGCTAGGAAGACGACATTTTAGCCTTTGAAAACCTGAAAATGTCAATTTTTGTAAGCAATACAAAATTAATATCTTTATATAAGAAGGAAGTTTGTTGGTAAATAATACATTGACTAAATTTTCATCAAACATCATATATGCTAACAAATTTCAGTGACCATCAACATACGATATCTTTATTTATAGTGACATACAATACAGTGTTTAGCACATGATCAACATTACCTATAAATCAACTTAAGAAAATTGTAATTAAGTAGCACATAACAGTCTCTTCTAATACATGAACATATCCATTTATACTAATGCAGAATTCTCATTAATTATAATAGATTATTCAGCAATTGAATGTTGCATGTACTGATCCATATTGAAATATTTTATTATTCATAAAATAGGATGCCTATAAAACCCTAATAAATCTAACAAAAACAAGTTAAGTGACGCAACTCAGTTGAAGTACTTAGACTATAAGAAAACGGAATTCATATGCATATAAGTAAATCAGTAAAGGATACTTACAGAATTTTGGAGTCGAAGTAACTTGTTCTGCGTTTGAAGAAAGATGCGTATAAAGAAGATCGATGACAACTCGACACTATATAATTGTGTGATGTATAAAAAGAATATAATGCGATGGATCTTTCAAATTGGGCCAATATTTTTAGTTTGGGCTCCTCAAATAATAACATATATTTAATTCAAATTTATATATATATATATATATATATATATATATATATATATATATATATATATATTAATTATTAATACAAATGTATAAACTTTTTTGACTATTTTAAAGGAGGTGGTGATGGATACGACTAAAGAGGATGAAATTCAATACATAAAATCGATAGATATAGTTTATACGGTTACGGTGTTTGGTTTAATGTTAAATTCAATAGTAGTCGTCATTGGTGCAAAGTGTATGGAACAACTTCGTTCCTTCAAAAATATCTTTGTTTCATTGGCTTCTTATTCAATGTGGCATTCCGCTAATACAGGTTTTCTAAAGTTTAGGAATCGATTGATCATATGTTACTTCAATGTTCAAGGTCGCATAAGGTATGATCGGCTTTATTTCAAATGTTGGAACATTTGTTGGGTCATGCCCTCAAAAACTTTAGATTCTTCCCTTGAATGGAGATGTGGGTTGGGTATTTAGCCGAAAAAGTTTTGGAGATTGATTAGTCCATCTACGTTGGGCTATTTGGATGGCTCGTAATGATGTGGTGTTTAATGGTTCATATTCTTATTATTGTGACGAAGATCAAGCTTATGGTCTTTCAATGGCTTGTCAACGCAAAGCTTTGTCAGAGTTTCCAATTGTATGTGTGATTGACTCATCCACCGGATCTAATTTTAATATATTGGTCTAAAGTTCATGCTTTACAGATTTGGTGATATGGTCTTTTCCTTTCAGCAATTTATATGGGTCACTTGACTATATTTTGCATTGTAAGCTCATGGTGACTTTGAAGTGTAATGTCCAAGTTGTTAACTTTTTCGTGAATCATCTATAGCTATATCTGTATATATATATATCTATATCAATATCTATATCTATATCTATATTTATATAAATTTAAAGTTTTTTGTCAAAATTTTTAAAAAAAAATAAAAAAAATTCACATTTATGTTGCAACACATATTATTATTATTAACTAATTATTATTATTATTATTATTATTATTATTATTATTATTATTATTATTATTATTATTATTATTATTATTATTATTATTAACATTATTATTATTATTATTATTATTATTATTATTATTATTATTATTATTATTATTATTATTATTATTATTATTTATTATTTATGGTTATTATCATTTAGTAAAAAAAAATTAATCCTAATTTTTAATCAATATACTCGTACTCGTCAGTATAGTAATCAAACACAACTGATTCCCTCTCTCTATCAAAAAAAGATTTCGATATTTTGTAAACCCTATTTTCTCAACAGCGAATTACATCCTGAATCATCTTCTATCTTAAAGTAATCGATCCTCAACAACAGGTATGTTTGATTTCGAACCATTTCTTAACTAGCATTTACAGATCAACAACTGTTTGTGGAATGATTTGGGTAATTAAGTATAAAATTGGTAAGTCATTATTGGTAATTTGATAATTGCTACTACGCATGTATGCTGTGTTGGATTAAAAAAATTGGTATGTTTGATTTCGAACCATATTAATGATTCACATCCTTTTTTTAAGAACTTGATTTTCTGAAGAATCAAACAATGCTGAAAGAAACTCGAACTTTAATTAAAGCATAATTGAGAAACTAGACATGCATTTTTATGTTAACTTGATGGTGTATTTGTGTTAAAGATTAATTGTGTTAAAAATAAACATAATTCCGTTTAACATATGTTTATACCTTGCTGATTATTGGGGCATTATCCGTTTTAGATACAAGCAATGGCAGATAAGAGTACTCCACAACGCAGATCCTTGAGACTTATGCAAGAGATGACCCAAAAACAATCTGTTGAAGTTCTTAAAAAGATAACTATTCAAGTGCTTTATTTATCTGTGTACTTATTTCATTTGGTTGCTTATATCTGTTAGTTACCTCTACTATTTTCTTAAGGTTAAATTATTTACCCCAACCTTTTTTTGTACTGTTATTATTTGTTGTACTTGATGTGCGAAAAGTGGTATATGAATTTATCGTATGGAAAGTACCGGTTTTAAAGATTACACACACTAACGGGCAGTGTACCCGATCGTGTAGTAGTATAGATAATGGTAAAATCCGTGTATCGTTCCAAGGACAGTTATATGTGCAAATTAAGATTGTATGAACTAAATTGTGATTAAGCTAAAATAAAAGGAATCACACAAGTACAAGATATTGGGTTGCCCTTTAACGATGGGCAAATCAATAAAGGAATAAGTTTAAAGACAATAATTTTTGGTATTTTAGGTTTATGAAGATGAAAGATAGTTTTTATAACAAATAAAAGGAATATGCTCATCTAGACTTTTTACCCTCGATATTGAATGTAAGTTTTGATATTAAGGCCTGATTGAATAATTATGTGTGTAAGTTATCTAATAGGTTTACTAAGAGTTCTCTCGGATAAACACGCAAACACAATAACAAGATCAAGGGTTCCCTTTTCACTATGGTTCTTGTATTTGTAATCAAACAACTATTATAAGCATGCTAATCGCCTAAATCGACCCGCCAAGAGTTCTCTTTAGCGAGTACTCAAACTAGAATTACTAAGTGAGGGTTCCCTATTACTTAAACCTTTTCGTTTGTGACTAGTTGATTAGCTAGATTAAAGACTTGAATAACAATTGTCTTTGCGTTCGCTCTACACAATTCATTCCTATTTTGTTTAACCTTTTTAATCTAGTTTACCCCCTTGGTCCGGTTTAGCAAACAATCAATCTAAGACAAGTTGATTGTAAATCAATATGATACATCAACAAGAGTTCTCTTTATCAACAACATATCAATTAACTAGATACAAATAATTTTTAACAGCAATAAGCATGGTTCTTAATTCAAGCTTTAATCTATCACGCATAATACATTCAATCAATAAGATTACATTCAACACCTTGGTTATTAATCTAGACAAGCATAAAAGAGCTAGCTAACAATCATATTTAAAGACAATAACAAACTGGAAATAAAGATAGAATTCATTGAACTGAAAGAATCGACCTCTTGAAGCAATCTTGGATGATGATCCTGATGATTCTTGAATTTGGATTGGAATGATGGATTAGGTGATCCTGGATTACTCCAAGGATCACCTTGAATCGTCACCTAAGCCTCTGAAAATTCTGTTTCTGTACTCCCTGGTTCGTCTCTTTTTAACTGATCTTCAATAATGAGGTTTTAAAGTGGAGAAAGTAGGTAAAAAGCACAAAAGTCGGCTGAAACCTACTACGGGACGGCGTCCTAAAAGGATGGACGGCGTCCCATTTCATGGAGCAAGACGACGTCCCATTTTCCCAGACGGCGTCCCAGTTTAAAGTTCAGGACGACGTCCCAAAACACTAGACGGCGTCCCTGTTAAAAGGGCTGGACGGCGTCCCGAAGCCCTGAACGGCGTCCCATTGTGCTGGAAGTTACTGTTTCGATTTCTCTTGCAAATATCTTCCATACTTCTTCCATATTTCTTAATATCTTCCATATTTCTTCAGTTACACAATGATTCTAAAGTTAACTACAATACAATGAATTATACAAGGAGACTATACAAATACAAATGGAAAAACAATGAAAATGACTTGATATTGCGACTAATGATATATCTATTTTGAGCAATATCAAAATCCCCCACACTTTTCTCTTGCTTGTCCTCAAGCAAGTCTTGTTTTAAACACTCGAATACAAAACAAAAATATGAAACACACACACATTTATTGGATCACACATTTATTGGAATCACACTCACACAATATAGTACACAAGTCCACACTAATCACACGAAACACACACGTTCTTTTGGAACACAAAACTCACGCTATATGTTACACAATTGGAACACACACTCATTGAGTTACACACACAATATATGAAACACACGCACACATTTGGATTAATCGGGAGAGGTGAACTTCGTTGCAAGTATTGAAAATTTTGGATCCTTAGGGAAAAATGGATCTTAAGAAAACGTTTTATGATTTTGAAAATGTCATGCTAGTTTTTACATTAGACACGTTTTTCGGTTTTAACCTCAAATTCCGGTTGAGAGTAACTGAAAACCGAAGTCTCGGTCGGCGATTAGCAAGCTATCCGCCCCCATGATTGTAGTATCATGGAACTCTTAACCGGGCGCCCCCTGACGCGATATAAATATCGGTCTTTCATGACAATTTTGTACATTTAATATCAAGGGTTAAAACTGCGAAGACTAAGCTATCGCGCGGGACAGATCCTGCTCCAGCTTATACACCGTAATCGGTCTTGCACTGGATAGCGACTTGGATTTACCCTACCAAGTTTATTTTCGGGTTTGAAAGTTCAAGACTTACCCTTCCCACTGTACCGTATATCGTGATATGATATTGGTATGAAATGACATAGTTTAGGAAGTATGCTATATCAAGTAAGACAAGAATTCGGAAGACTTTACTTCCTTCAAGGATGGACTAGATACATCCTTTAGGTTTAGTGACATTATTCTTTTTCCTTTCAAGCCAAAAGTACTTTAAACATTTTTCTTAATAAAATTTGGTGAGAGTAATTCGAAAAGATTGGTAAAATCCTCCACACTTGGCTCTTTCGTTAAGACTTTTAGTTCAAAAATTTTAAAATTTCCCATTAAATTACGAAAATAAGCCAAGTTGAATACCCGCGAGAATTTATACCACCCCCCCCCACACTTAAGATTAAGTAATGCCCTCATTACTTAAAATCAGTAAAATTTAAATTTGAGAGGACAATAGTGTGAAAAGGGAGTTCGAAAAACCTATGTTCAAAAACCGGAGATCGTGGGATATAGGTGAGCGATGGCGCATCCTTCAGTCCTTGATCTTCATCACACAATTTCAAAGTTGATAGGTACCTTGCTGAATTTTAATGCTTGTGTCACTAAAACCTTGAAAAACCTCGTGCACTTTTATTAACGCGTCATGCACTCGACTCGACCCCAGAATTTAATGCCTAGTGGGGTTAAAGTCCCCCACACTTTATCGGATGAGACGTGAAGTCGGTGGAAAAAGTTCCACGAATCAAAATAGTGAGCCAATCATTTACACCTCGGGTGGTGTATATTATATGTGATAAATCCTTTTTCAGTTTCCCGAAAAAGGATGACCTAACCCGAGGGTTAACACATGACTCCCCTCCAAGTGCGGTTTTCAGTAACACTTTTATTCTTATTGGTGGATCTTGGTCAAATGGGTCTTTAAATATTGTATTCCCCAACTTGACATCCTCTGGAATAAGCATGGACCCGCTGTGAATCTCAACTATTGAGCGGGGCTCAATTTCCAGCTTCACTTCCTTTAATTCTTCAGTTGTAGGTTCATAACCATTAGCCATGAGAACGAGTAGCAAACCGTTTTCCTCCTTTAACACAATCTCATCTATATAACTAGAAGAGTAAGAATGTAACTCCGGGAAATCCTGCAAAAGCTCAGAAAGTGGATCTAAACGAGTACATTTTTCAACAACCAGTTCGTCTTGCAAAATAGATTGTGAAGTTACAAGTTGTGGAGCTAGACTGGATTCTGTCACATTTGAATTTTCCGGAAACAGAATCAACGGTGAATAATGATCGGTAGCATGTTGCATAGTGGGTAGGGGACTCGAATGTTTAACGTTCGAATTCATGCAACATTGCCAAGACCCATAAAAACACGGGCAGAAACCTTCGGCTATCATCCTTTCTTTCATAGACATGTTTTTAATGTTAACCACAACTTCATCTTCTTCTTTCTTTTGGTACCCCTCGTTGGTAACACTAGGAGATAAATATAATTCGATTAGTTTCCTCCGTTCTACTCTCATTCTCTCACCCATTGTCATATTCCTATGGTCAACCATTTTCCTGCAACTGACAAAAACAAGAAAAGAATAAAAGCACCGACACTAAACAGTGAAAGAAAAATAATAACAAAAAATTCTACAAAAAATGATAAAATCTAAGAAAATAATAATCACAACTTAGTCAACAATTCTTATCTTGACACAACTGTCCCCGGCAGCGGCGCCAAAAACTTGATGTGCGAAAAGTGGTATATGAATTTATCGTATGGAAAGTACCGGTTTTAAAGATTACACACACTAACGGGCAGTGTACCCGATCGTGTAGTAGTATAGATAATGGTAAAATCCGTGTATCGTTCCAAGGACAGTTATATGTGCAAATTAAGATTGTATGAACTAAATTGTGATTAAGCTAAAATAAAAGGAATCACACAAGTACAAGATATTGGGTTGCCCTTTAACGATGGGCAAATCAATAAAGGAATAAGTTTAAAGACAATAATTTTTGGTATTTTAGGTTTATGAAGATGAAAGATAGTTTTTATAACAAATAAAAGGAATATGCTCATCTAGACTTTTTACCCTCGATATTGAATGTAAGTTTTGATATTAAGGCCTGATTGAATAATTATGTGTGTAAGTTATCTAATAGGTTTACTAAGAGTTCTCTCGGATAAACACGCAAACACAATAACAAGATCAAGGGTTCCCTTTTCACTATGGTTCTTGTATTTGTAATCAAACAACTATTATAAGCATGCTAATCGCCTAAATCGACCCGCCAAGAGTTCTCTTTAGCGAGTACTCAAACTAGAATTACTAAGTGAGGGTTCCCTATTACTTAAACCTTTTCGTTTGTGACTAGTTGATTAGCTAGATTAAAGACTTGAATAACAATTGTCTTTGCGTTCGCTCTACACAATTCATTCCTATTTTGTTTAACCTTTTTAATCTAGTTTACCCCCTTGGTCCGGTTTAGCAAACAATCAATCTAAGACAAGTTGATTGTAAATCAATATGATACATCAACAAGAGTTCTCTTTATCAACAACATATCAATTAACTAGATACAAATGATTTTTAACAGCAATAAGCATGGTTCTTAATTCAAGCTTTAATCTATCACGCATAATACATTCAATCAATAAGATTACATTCAACACATTGGTTATTAATCTAGACAAGCATAAAAGAGCTAGCTAACAATCATATTTAAAGACAATAACAAACTGGAAATAAAGATAGAATTCATTAAACTGAAAGAATCGACCTCTTGAAGCAATCTTGGATGATGATCCTGATGATTCTTGAATTTGGATTGGAATGATGGATTAGGTGATCCTGGATTACTCCAAGGATCACCTTGAATCGTCACCTAAGCCTCTGAAAATTCTGTTTCTGTACTCCCTGGTTCGTCTCTTTTTAACTGATCTTCAATAATGAGGTTTTAAAGTGGAGAAAGTAGGTAAAAAGCACAAAAGTCGGCTGAAACCTACTACGGGACGGCGTCCTAAAAGGATGGACGGCGTCCCGTTTCATGGAGCAAGACGGCGTCTCATTTTCCCAGACGGCGTCCCAGTTTAAAGTTCAGGACGACGTCCCAAAACACTAGACGGCGTCCCGGTTAAAAGGGCTGGACGGCGTCCCGAAGCCCTGAACGGCGTCCCATTGTGCTGGAAGTTACTGTTTCGATTTCTCTTGCAAATATCTTCCATACTTCTTCCATATTTCTTAATATCTTCCATATTTCTTCAGTTACACAATGATTCTAAAGTTAACTACAATACAATGAATTATACAAGGAGACTATACAAATACAAATGGAAAAACAATGAAAAAGACTTGATATTGCGACTAATGATATATCTATTTTGAGCAATATCAGTACTATGCACAACTTGAAAATGTATTTTGTTGATGTCTTTGTCATGTACTATATCTGCCTTAAATTGATGATCAACATTTTGAATTTTCAGAAAAGGGGCAGACCAAATAGGATGTCAACATCAA
This sequence comes from Rutidosis leptorrhynchoides, assembly GCF_046630445.1. Lineage (NCBI taxonomy): Eukaryota > Viridiplantae > Streptophyta > Magnoliopsida > Asterales > Asteraceae > Rutidosis > Rutidosis leptorrhynchoides. The sequence continues at coordinate 66,413,141 of NC_092341.1, read as the reverse complement.
ATGACCCGCGTACAGGAATTAAACAAAAAATAAAAAAAATTAAGACACTCAAACCCCTCACTACACCGATTAAGATAAACACATCAAGTATACCCTCTCATATCAAGCCTGCAGCTACACTAGAAGCCCTTAGGGTTAAGAAGTTTATGGGGCCAAGAACCTTACATTGGGAAACCCTAAAGAAACTAAAATTTGATACTCAGTTTAAAGAATGGATAAGTCCTGTTTGGAAGAAGTTCTTCGCAATCAATAGACCGGTTTACAAAGAACTCGTTTCTGAGTTCTTTAGTACTTATCGGTATAACAAATACACAGAAAATGTGAGTTTAAAGTTAGCAATGGAATTCTCATTATGCGGCAGAAAATATAAAATTTCTTTTGCTGACTTTGCGGTGGCGATGAACTTATACACGGCTGACGAAGTGGAAGGTACAGTTTTTAGCTCGGGGATGACAAGTTGGCCGAGTGACGCCGACCCATCTACGTTTTGGAGAACTTTTGGGACTGGCGAGTACGGAAAGAACGTGTCAACCACAGCTATCAGTAACCCATGTTATTAGATACTTCATCGAGCAGTTGCAGAAACGATTAATCAACGGGGTAACTGCACTAACTACATTACACGTGATGACCTCCTTTACATGTATTTTATTGTTCACAATAGACCTTGCAATTTGGCAAAGTGCTTAGCTAAGTTTCTATATACGAGCACCGAAAAGACAAGACAAAGTGCAGTATGTGGTGGCACCTACATCAAAGAACTAGCTCTAGGGTTAAAGGCTGCTACTCACGATGATCTCAAAAAGCTTCAAGAGATGACAACCACAACTTTTTTTGATGAAGTGCAACTAAAGAAACTGCAGATAGTTGAAAAACAACCACCATTGCATTTTATTGAAAAAAATAACATTCCTGTCAGCGTACCTGCTAACAAATTCAGTGAATTTCAAAGGCAGCTTCGTTGGACAAATGACCAGTTGCATTTTTTAATTAAAAGTCAAGGTTTCTCTTTTCCATCTCCACCACATTCGATACCTCCTGCTGGCCATTCCACCGGTAATGCTTCTGCTCAGCCTTCCCCTGTTCATTATTTATGTATTAGACTCTGTGTCGCTACATAGTTTTACAATCATTAATTATATAATTAGTTACTTTGATGCTGATACAGATAATGAGGATGCTAAGACACAACGTGATGATGCTGGTAGAGTATTCGCGGATCGTAAAACAGATAACGAGGATGCTGAGAAAGAAAACGATGATGGTGATACAGAAAACGAGGATGTTGAGGCAGATAACGAGGATGCTGAGACAGTAAGCGATGATGTTGGTTACATAGCCTGAGATCGTGTGACAGATAACGAGGATGTAGAGAAAGAGAACGATGATGGTGAATCAGAAAATGAGGATGGTGAGGCAGATAACGAGGAGGCTGAGACAAAGAACGAAGATGTAGAGGTAGATAACAAGGATTGTGAGACAGATTTTGTTTTTATTGGCGCAGCTGGAAAAAAAATGTCCACATTCCATAGAACATAGAGCGTCATACTAGAAGTCATCGGAGAAACACAAGGTCCAAACAGTTGGGCTCTCATACATTCTCAGACAACTTGGAGTGAGCTAAAACTATTTTTTCTTTAATCTAACATTATGGTGTTTTACTCTTGTGTTGTGACAATATAACTGAAGGTAATTACTATGTAGGAATTTATGGAGCAGCTTATCAAAAAAAAAAAATCTAGATTCTCGTTCATTGAATCATATGTTTTTATGAAGTACCTAGATTCCAAATGCCCAGATGGAGGGCTTGCTTGGTTGAAGAAGAAGAAGAAGAACCTATTTTCTAGTAGATATGCAGTTCTTCCCATTGTGGCCTGGTAGGTACATTTATAGTATATAACTTTAAGTGTTTTGGTTTCTCAATTTGAAAGTTGAACGTGTGATATCGGATGATAACATCTGATTAGCAGTTGTATCTACCTTTGTCTGTGTTTTTTGTGTGTGTGTACATACATATATTTAGCTTTGTTGGCATGTGATAAACTGCTCCATAACTATTTTGCAGGGGTCATTGGGTGGTGACGATATTTTGCAACTTTGATCAAAGTTTCAATTCGCAGTGCATCTTGTTCTTAGATTCGTTAAGATCAATCGACTTCTCTAACTTGTTTGAACCAAAGATTAGACAGTAATGTTATTATTTAAGAATATGTATTTATATATTTGGTTGCGTAGAACTGTATTTAATTTCGGTCTACAATCATTTGTTCACATGGCAGATTTGTTGTTGACGTATTCAAAAATTCAGGGATGAATGAAGATCCGAAACTCTTGCGTAAAATACCCTTTATGGTTCCTAAGGTTAATTGCAAATCTCACAAATTTTTCCTTTGTATGCTATATGCATTAATCAGTTTTGGTTGCTTGTTTGCTTGTTCCCTAGTTAGTGTCAGTAGGTTGTTAGTCGATACATGTATAGATTTTATTTTTCTCAGAATAAACCATCTTTTACACCCATATAAACTGTTTACAGGTTCCACAGCAAACAGATGGCGACTCATGTGGTTATTTTGCACTTTACTCTCTAAAGCTATTTGTAAAGAAGGCTCCTAAAAGGTTTGACCTAACGGACGGATACCCATATTTTGTAAGTTTCACTGCCCCATTTATTTAATGCATATCTTTTTTGACATCATAATTTAAACCATTTGTAGTTTGTGCTTCCTTTGACAATTATGCCTTACTATCTTTGTAGATGAAGCAAGACTGGTTTACTCTCGAGGAAGTGGACAGCTTTCGCCGTTTGATATAGATATGTAGCTGTCAAGCATATGTGCATGTTTATTTATGGATACAAGTAGTCTCTTTTGATTTGTGATCGTATATTGTAGATCAAACTTGTATATTATGGATGGAACTAGTTTCATTTGAAACATTTATGTTTTTTGTTATGTTTAATGTATTGTATGATATGGCAATATTATCAATTAGCTTTGTAATTAGTTTTGGTTGATATTTTTGTTGTTTTATCTCCTTTATTATATAGATCTTATGATGATTATATAGATACATTTTATATTATGAATTGTGTATTAATTATAGACTAATATTTAATAAATTTTAAAAAAGTGTATGTGTATGGCTTCAAGCCCATTTAAACATTATTTCTAATATAAGGTTGATCTTATATATATATATATATATATATATATATATATATATATATATATATATATATATATATATATATATATATATATATATATATTTATATGTATATATATTAGTATTAGTAATATAATAATAATATATAATTAAAATTAACATATGTATATATCAATACTCTGTATTAAATACATATATATATATATATATACATATAAAATATATATATACATATAATATATATATACATATAATATATATATATACATATAATATATATATATACATATAATATATATATATATACATATAATATATATATATACATATAATATATATATACATATAATATATATATATATATATATATATATATATATATATATATATATATATATATATATATATATATATATATGATGCGTTTATACTCCGTATTAACCAAAACCCCCAAATCTCGTACACACGTTTCCTACGCAGAAACTGAATACCCGAATTCCAAATCAAACCCTAATTTCTCACGGAAGAATTCATCATCGTAATCGATAATCAATGACAGGTATGTTTGATTTCGAACCATATTAATGATTTCAATTGTTTTGTTATGTACTTGATTTTAAGAAGAATCAAATACTGCTGAAAGAAATTCGAACTTTAATTAAAGTATAATTGAGAAACTAGACATGCATTCAGATGTTAACTTGATTGTGTTAAAGATAAATATAAATCTGTTTACCATATGTTTATACCTTGCTAATTATTGGGTTATTATTCATTTTAGATACAAGCAATGGCAGATAAGAGAACTCCACAACGTAGATCCTTGAGACATATGCAAGAGATGACCCAAGAACAATCTGTTGAAGTTTCTCAAAAGGTAACTATTCAAGTGCTGCTATTTATCTATGTACTTATTTCATTTGCTTGCTTTTAGCTGTTAGTTACCTATACTATTGTCATAATGTTAAATTATTTACCTCATCCTTTTTTGTACTGTTATTATTTGTTGTACTATGCACAACTTGAAAATGTATTTTGTTGATGTCTTTCAAACAAACTACTAATATATGAAGTTTCATGGATTTCATATGGCCATTATAAACTATTCAAATAGTTTTATTGTTGAATGTTGTATACACTTTTATTGCTGAATGTTGATTATACTTTTATTGCTAAATGTTGATTATTAGTTGATAATATTACTAATTTGTTAGTTGAAAAATAATGTTAATCACATCAATTAATTATTTCAAATATTTATATTTATATGCAGAAAGAGCCCAAGAAAAGGACATCACCGTCAAAAAACAAGACACCAACCGGTGCTATGGATGTTTATGCACATAGACAGATGGTGAGTATGTCATCGAGTGATACAACAAAGAAAGGGATAAAGAAAGGTGTGGATAATGTGATTGATGAGTATAGGCTTCATGATTTTAATTCTGATTATACTTTTGAGGATGATTATAATCCAATGACTAAAGGATATGATACACGAGATGAAGTGTCTAAACAGGTAATTACTTCATAAAAGTAGTACTTTGTTTATAGTAAATGTGAACATATTTTGTTTATATAGTTGCTGAGTATTGATATTCAATTCTATTTAGGTAAAGCCAATGGAAGGTACCAGCAAGAAACGTCTTGCATTTACAAAACAGGGGAATGATTACGAAAGTCGTCGAAGAGTCAGGATGGAAGAGAACAAAAAAAAAATTAACGAATTAGGCTTGAAACATATAGCTCGGTCGCTCGGTATAGCAGAGAATGATCAAACTAAAAAAAGAAAATAGAAAGCATTGGAATCTACCGATTTAGACGAAGAATATGTGCCTCATTCTGAGTCTGATTATGTGTTTGAGGCTCATGATGAAAAACATAGTGAAGAAGATGCTATAATTGCTGAAGTTCCTGGAAAGGTAATTTGCTAAAACGCTGCTAATATGGTTCCATAATCGACCTAAACTTTTCTCAAGTGTTGTAGCTAACGTAAGAAATGGTTTTGAAAATAATTAATCCGTATTTATGTTCTAAGTCTTTGTTTTAATTATTTGTTATCGTTTTTCGTCCTTTATTTCGTGTATATAGGAAAATTAAATACTAAAGTAGTTGTAATTAGTCTTTGTATTTGCTGCCCTTCAATAATCATTTCTGTTGTGCTAAAATTTTATTGTATCGTTGCAGAAAATGAGCAGAAGAAAGAGAATGGCAAAAGAAAACATTGTGGCTACCTGTATAACACGACACACAACACAGAATCAAAAAGCAGATGGGAAAAAAGACGCAAAGGTGTCAAAGATGCCAGCTTATATAAAGCCTGCTGCAACGTTAGAGGAACTCAACGCGAAGAATAAGATCATAGGGCCACGTACCTTACACTGGCCGACACTCGAAAAACTGAATGTACATACTCAGTTTGATGAATGGTTGAGTCCTGCTTGGAAGAAGTTATTCAGCATTACTAGACTGGTTTACAAAGAATTCGTTAATGAATTCTTTAGTACTTATCGGTTCAACAAGTACGTTGATAGTGTAACTTCACCAGCTATGCAGTTCTCACTACTTGGTAAAAAATATGAACTTTCGTTTTCTGAATTTGCATTGGCTATGAACTTGTATACCACTGATGAAGTCAGAAGTCAAAATTTTAATTCTGGTTTGACTAAATGGCCGTCGGGTGTTGAACCACGGGGTTTTTGGACCACTTTTGGAGCAGGGGACTTTCAAACATACTTGTCATCCACATCGATCACTCAACCATCTTATAAGATACTGCATCGAGCCATAGTCGAAACGATAAATCAGCGTGCTACCTGCACTTACAACGTTACACGGTCTGACATGCTGTATATGTATTATATTGTTCATAATACACCATGTAACTTGGCGAGGTGTTTAGCTCGGTATCTATATAAGAGTGTGGGGAAAAAACATAATGCTGTTGTTTATGGTGGGGCCTATATAACCCAGTTAGCTCTAGGTTTAGGGGATAATACTGAGAGTGATCTACTTGCTTTTAACAGAGTTTGCAACTACAACCTATTTTGATGAAGCACATTTGGCAAACCTAGACTTAGTTGATAATAAAAACCATTCTGGTGGCAATGTCAGTGCTGCAAGGGAAGAAAGAACTACTGTCAACAGTGAAGCTTTCCAAGATCCCAGAATCAGTGATTTGGAAAAAGATTTACGCTATATGAATGAGGCGGTACATTTTATTTAAAGAATTTGGATATTCGTTTGCGCCCTGTCCTTCCTCTAGTCGTCAATCTGGTAAAGCTGCTGGTTCATCTCACCCTAAATTCACAAAATCAACTGCTGCACGTTTTCCTGCTCGCCTTCCGTAAAATGATGAAACTTCAGGTACTTCAAGTGGGTAGTGTGACGTAATCAACTGCTACTGCTTTAGGTTTGTGTTTTTTGATTCAGATCGAATTCTTGTTTATTTTTGGCTATGTGCTTTGATTGTTATGTTAATTTCAGTACTCTTTGATAAGTATTTCAATAGTTTGGAACTAGCATCTTTTGGATATTTTTTTTACAATCCTAGTTTATGGATCTTATTTATCACTGGTTTTATTTGGCTGTTGGATCTTATTCATCCATGTTTTCAGTTATATTATTGGCCACTTGTTCAATTTGTTATACTTTAGATTGAAAGTAATAGCTATGACTCACTTGTTGACAATTGGTTGTGTTGACCCACCAAGCAACATTAGCTACTTTCCAAACGCAACATGATGTGTGCACCTGAGACATAGTAGCAATGTCCGAATATTGTTCTATAGAAGCAACAATTGGCATGTTTAGAAACGGTAATTTTATGTTAGTTGATAAAACTGGTTTACATCAATACATGAAGTCCCAAGTATCGACAAATATCAAAGCTCGTTTAGACAATACGACAAATTAATAATTGACTACGTATGACTTTTCATTTATTAAAAGTACACCTTTTTATTCCCTTTTCATATATGGTTTTAACCAGTATTAGAACTACATACAAAACATAAAACATAACTCGAATAACTAAGCTTATATATAATTACTTAAAACTGAATACAAAATATTATGATTCATGTGTCATATCTTTAAGATTGACACCGATAAGAAAAGTTACAAATACAAAATCATGTTATTCTAGCAATGTCATAAGATCACCAAATTAAACTCTTATAAGTCCTTTTTATAATAATAATTATGACACTAAAAACACATTCATCTTATTAAACAATCAACGTCTACTAAAAACTTATATTAATATGACCTAAATATAAAGTGTCTTATTATGTTTCGATCTAACATGACTAGGACAAATGAATGTCATATGATAGTATATTTTATATAACTTTAATATAAGGTGTCATATCTAATTAACGCATAATGCGACATCAATCGGTTAAATGTCTTATAAATTTCCCTTTTATGATTCACAATTAAAGTGTCCTATCAAATGATATGATACTTAGGACCCCAACAACTCATCCGTCACATTAAAGACTCAAAGTGTCCAAAAAATTGACAGTTATGCGACATAAATATCACATGTCCTATTAGTTCATGATATAATACGACTATGACAAATAAATGTCCTATGATACTTTATTTCTTAACACTTATTTATAAAGTGTCCTATTCAATAAACACATAACGCGACACTAAACCGTAAAATGTCTTATAAAGTTTCATTTTATGATTCACAATTAAAGTGTCCTATGAAATGATATGACAATTAGGACCCCCAACAACTCATCCGTTACATTACAGAATTAAAGTGTCCTAAATATTTATAATGATACGACATATATTTCACATGTCCTATTAGGTTATGATATAATACGACTATGAAAAATAAATATTCCTATGATAGTTTATATCATATGACTCTTTTATAAAATGTCATATTAAATAAACACATATTGCGACACTAAATCATTAAATGTCTTATAAAGTTTCATGTAATGATTCACAATTACAGTATCCTATGAGATCATGTGATAATTAGGACCCCAAAAACGCATTCGTCACATTAAAGAATCAACGTGTCCTAAATATTTAAAATGATATGACATACATATCAAATGTCCTATCAGCCAATGATATAATACGACTTTGACAATTAAATGTCCTATGATATTTTATTTTATAAGACTATTTTAAAAAGTGTCCTATTAAATTAACACATAATGCGACACTAAACCGTCCAATATCTTATAAAGTTCTATTTTATAATTCACAATAAAAGTGTCCTATTAATTACTATGATAATTAGGACCCCAACAACTCATCCGTCACATTACAGAATCAAATTGTCCTAAATATTTATAATGATACTGTGACAACCTGAAAATTTCCGACCAAATTTAAACTTTATCTTTATGTTATTCCGACATGATAAGCAAAGATTGTTAAGTTAAATCTCAAACATTTTAAACTATGTTCATACATTCATTTAACCTCGACCAAATTTCAACGATTCACGAACCATTATATGAACGGATATGATTGTATATATATGTGTGTGTGTGTGTGTATATATATATATATATATATTATAACTTGAGAACGTTAACAAAGTATTAGACGTATAATACTTTACATGAACGTATTTGTTTCAAAATATATTTAAAATAATTATCGACGGAATTAAAGACAATATCAAAGGATTGAATTATCAGTTACATTGAATTATGATTATGAGTCTCTGTTGAAGAGGTCCACATTGATTTGAGAAATCTTCCCATTTTAACAATATTCGGAAGATGGTAAAGAGATTTACATGTAGGAACGAAGTGTCATTCAACAAGAGCTAGACAAAAGTTAGTGGAGAATCCTGTTAGATTCTCAATGCACGTTTTACACTAATTCCTTCATTACTTTTGATAAGAATTTAGCTTCCATATTATTTATTGTGAAAGTGAAATTAGGGAATATAGGTAAATTAGAAAATAGATATTGACAAAGTTAAATAGATCGACATTTTACATTAAGATGATTTCATACGTTTGATTTTCCCTTAGACTTAATCCTACGAGTCATGAATAAACTAGAAGTTAAAACCTTGAAACCTGTTTTGATTCATATATGACGTTACTTTCTTAAACGAAAACGTTTTTGATATTATAGACTTTTATTCTTAAGAACGTATTATGACATAACAACTTCTACTATTATAATCTTTGTAATAAAATGATTTTTATGAACGTTTGTACATAAATGAATAATATCAATTTTAAACTTTAAAATACATATGTTATGAAATAATATTTCTTATTATTAAAGCGATTTCAAAATATATAAGTTTTGAATATCATTAGTGTTGGAAAACTATATAAGATATTGTTAAATAAATATTTCAAATTTATATTTCGAAATGAAAATATAAATATATGTATATTTTAACTTAGATACAAAACGTTTTGATTTAATATTATCGTGTATATATAACGAGACGATAGTTTATAGAAGCAAATGACCAAAGCACTCAAATGATCAAGTTACATTTAGAATGATATAGTTTATTGGCAATTAAAGTCTATATTCTGATAAGGGTACGAATCACTAAACGTAAAGTGTTAGATTTCTAAGCGTACAAACGTGCATTCGAGAAACCGAAATTGAGACACTAGTCGAGTGACAACGTACGAGACTTCGGAATAAAAATTTCAATTTAACTATTGATGTAAATATAATATATTATATAATTAATTATATAAATTAAATATATTTTATATATAATAGTATATAAACTGTCGGCAACACGTTTTTAATCGAATGTGAGAGTTTCCAAGGTTCCATGCGATCGCATGGCCACCACTCTCATACTCCATGCGATCGCATGGTATGTTAGGTGAGGTTACACTCCTTTAAATATCGATCGAATCCAGTTTGAAGTACATTTTCATTTTCATCTTCGCAGGAGATATAGATATATATATTATTTAATTATTATTAATATTTAAGATAAGTAATAATAAATTTATTATTGGTACTAGTATTATTAAGTAGCCGTTATTATTAGTATTACACATAAAATACTACTACGAGGGTATGTTCGAGCTATTTCAAAACATGGTTTGCGAGCGGGATAGGGCTAAGGAAATAATGGGTTATAGCTATGGAGGTTATGGGTATGGATCAGCGGTATGCTCGTAAGGTCAACTAGTGTTTATCATCTCCGTTGCGTCTACGTACTTTCCTATAACATTGAATCTCAATATTGATACGTGAGCATTCATAACTAACTTTTATATATTATTAGTGTATCCCTGACTAGTGCTCGAGTATTTAGGATTATGCATGCTTGTACATTTATTATTGTCGTTAGATAGATTATGTTGAATCCTGAATTAGATACATATGCTACTGTGATAGGGTATATGATATGCATGTCGTTGGAAAGTTAGTAAAAAATTAAGAACTTTTTATTTAGAACTCGAATGATTTCGATGAACAGATTGGAAGTTATAGTCAACTAAATTTTTGAATTATTGTTAAAATGATTATTATTACTATCGTCTTTATTATCGTCATTATTATTATTAGTATCTAATAATAATAATAATAATAATAATAATAATAATAATAATAATAATAATAATAATAATAATAATAATAATTATTATTATTATTATTATTATTATTATTATTATTATTATTAATATTATCATTATTAATATATATATATATATATATATATATATATATATATATCATTATTTAAAATTTGTTATTGTTATTATTATTACTATCGTTATTATCGTTAAGGTCATAATTAGTATTATTATTATTATTATCATTAAAATAGTTAATAGTATTATCATTATCATAATATTTATTATTATTAGCATTATTATAATTAAAAATTGATATTAGTAACATCTAATTATTATAATTGCTATTATCATCATTATATTAAATACGACATAAAAGAGAACTAAAAGCTATTAAATAAATCGATAAGGATATAATGAGTATGAGCATGATGAAATTAAAATATTGTAAGATATTGATTTAAGAGAAAAATATCGTTTTCTTTATTTTTATCATTATTATTATTACTAAAAGTATCATTTATATTAAAACTACCATTTATACTAAAATTATCATTTTTAATAGAAATATCATTGTTATTATAAAATATCACTATCATTATCATTTTAGTATTATTATTATTAAAAATTATCATTTTTAATAGAATTATTATTTTTATATAAAATATTATTATTGCAGTTAATATTAAAAAGTATCGTTGTTACTATCATGATTAGAATTATCATTTTATCATAATTAATATCATTTTTAGTAAATATGAGTATTGTTATTAGTATTAGTAGAACAATAATAATTATTATTATTATAAAATAATACAACTTTTACTTATTATTATCAATATTATTTTTTCAGATAAATATGAGATACAAAGATATTTTTACCACGCGTAATATAATCACATTAATGATACCTATCACTATAGTTTTACGATATTAATTGAACTTCATAAATTTTATTACTTAAGATATATAAAAGTATATTTTTATCATATATAAAACTTTAATATAAATTTTTATTACTAAATTACTTTTATTATTTACTTTAATAAATCTGATTAATATATTTAAAATTACTATATTTAAGTTATATGTTAAACAAGTGTAGATTTTGGAAATCATTTTGAGTCAAGTTGACTTTTGTTGACTTTTGCATGATAATCTCGAGCATTAGGATTGTGATACACTATGACTTGACCTAAGTATTAGACATATATTGACCAACATATAAATATATATACTAATGTAGGTTCGTGAATCCGAGGCCAATCTTGCACTTGTTCAATGCCATCATATGCATAATTACTACGAATTACAGTATTCTGAGTTTTCATTACTCTCTTTTTAAATGCTTTTGCAATATATATCTTTGGGACTGAGAATACATGCACTTTTATAAATGTTTGACGAAATAGACACAAGTAATCGAAACTACATTCTATGGTTGAATTGTTATACCGGATATCGCCCTTGTTGAACTTGGTAGCCTAAGAATTGGTGTTTATTATAATTGCCACCAATTGACGAGAATCCTAAAGATAGATCTATGGGCCTTGACAAGCCCAAGTCAGAGAATTTGAACTGCTTTAGTACTTCGATGTTTATATGTTTGAGGATATTCTAGATGCATTTTGTTAATGTCGGTTACCAGGTGTTCAATCCATATGAATGAATTTTAAACACTTACGAGTGTATGATTATTGATTAAATGAAATCTTGTGGTCTATTAAAATTATGGAAATGATTGATTACGATAAACTAATGAACTCACCAACCTTTTGGTTGACACTTGAAAGCATGTTTATTCTCAGGTTTGAAAGAAATCTGTGCATTTGCTCATTTTAGAGATATTACTTGGAGTCATTCATGGCATATTTCAAAAGATGTTGCATTCAAGTCATTGAGTTCAATAAAGATTATTACTAAAGTAAATGACAGATTAGGTCATTTATAGTTTAGATGTTATGGAATGGTATGCATGCCTGTCAACTTTCAATGTAATGAAAGTCTGTCATTTAAAAACGAATGCATTGTTTGTAAAATTTATCATATAGAGGTCAAATACCTCGCGATGTAACCATATGTTATTGTATTCGTTCTTATGGATTTGGACGGGTCGTCTCAGATACGACATATATTTCACATGTCCTATTACCTTATGATATAATACGACTATGAAAAATAAATGTCCTATGATAGTTTATTTCATATGACTCTTTTATAGAGTGTCCTATTAAATAAATACATATTGCGACACAAAATCGTTAAATGTCTTATAAAGTTCCATTTGATGATTCACAATTAAATTGTCCTATGAAATCATATGATATTTAGGACCCCAACAACTCATCCGTCACATTAAAGTATAAAAGTGTCCAAAATATTTATAATGATACGACATATATTTCACATGTCCTATTAGCTTATGATATAATACGACTATGAAAAAAATGTCCTATGATAGTTTATTTCTTATGACCTTTTTATAAAGTGTCCTATTAAATTCACACATAATGCGACACTAAATCTTTAACTGTCTTATAAAGTTCCATTTGATGATTCACAATTAAAGTGTCCTATGAAATCATATGATAATTATAATTAACGTGTCCTAAAATTTTACAATGATACCACATAAATATCATATGTCCTGTTAGCTTATGTTATAATACGACTATGACAAATAAATGTCCTATTAGAGTTTATTTAATATGACTTTTATATAAGGTGTTCTATTAAATTAACATGTAATACTGCACTATGCCGATAAATGTCTTATAAAGTACTAGCCTATGGTTCACACTTAAAGTGTCCTATGAAATCATATGACCATTAAGCCAGAAAAATACCAATCAGTCGTATTAAGTCCTATTATGTTCTAATATGACACGACTCACAAAAATAAACGTCCTATAAAGGTACATTTCATATGACCGTCATATAATATAATGTGTCTTAATAACATAAATTAATAGGACATAAGTACCAAAAGTCCTAACATGATACAATTTAATAAGACTCTCGGAAATAATTGGCCTCTAAAGATATATTTAATATAACGTTCATATTAAGTGTCTTATTACATAAACATATAATGAGACTCTATCAAATAAATGTCTTATAAGATCCTCTATTAGGATCTACTTTTTAAGTGTCCTATGAAAATATATGATTATGGGACCTACTCTAAAATCGTATCTCATGATAGGACCCTACTCTAAAAGAGTACCTCATAATAGGACCATACTCTAAAAGCGTAGCTTATAAAAGGACCTAAATATTGTTTGGTCCTATGTAAGTAGCATTTAGGACCATATTTTACTAGGTCCCAGAAAAAAGGTCCTACAGTAGCATTTTTCTTGTAGTGTGCTGATACAGTCAAATCATGCGATATGTTACCGTTTTGGATTTAACTCACTCATACGATCTATGATTGAGGTGATTCAATTTTCCTTGCGTCCACATTTCAGAGAGCTACAACTTTGATTTTTATGTCTCGAGGTGGAAACACACCCATCTGGGAGTAAAAACACTGCGGGAGTGTATTTTGTGAAGAACGGTGCATTTGTGGGAGTGAAAACATGCCAATCTCTCTTTTGGAACGAACTGCTTGCTTGTAGCCACAATATCTCTCGTGAAATGAACTTTGCTTAACCTAGCTAGTCTAAGGTAATTAACTTATTTTTACTAGTACTTCGACGTTGATGATCATATTTTGGCGCCGCTGTCGGGGAGGTGTGCACTTATTTTACAAGCTTTTATTTAAAATTCTTTCTTTGTATTTTCAAAAATTCAAAAACAATTTAAAACCAATAAAATCCAAAAGTATTTTCTTTTTTCATTTATTTATTCTTATTTATATTTTGTTTTGTTCTATGTTACACTTTTGGTGTTTGTATGAGTGTTACAGGTTATTATAGATTGTCGATCTTCATAAGTTCGAACTAATCTCTAATGGAATCTTGTGGGAAGTGTGGAAGTATATTCCATGCGAGTGCAACATTTTTTGATGTGAGAAGTCGACAAGAGTCTTGTTAAATTGTCCCAATAAAAAAACAATAGACAAGTCAATAGATTTATTGGAGGCCAAGCTTAGAATGATGACTATTCAAATAGTTATCAACATAATATTGGATGTGACCCAACATACCGTGAGACTTATGAGCCTTATAAGGGAAACTAGTGCCAATCAAGCAAATGAAAATAAGTTGTCAAACTTCTAACCTCAAGAATCACCACAATATTACAAACTAATTCGTCAAGAATATCAAGATCCGGTGTATGAATGATCGGATGAGAAAAATGGATCAAATCATGAAGGCACTATGTAATAATCTTACTTTTTTCGTTAATTATTTAATGACTGTAAGTTGACTTTTTGTGTTGTAACATTTTTTTTGTTATAATTTCTCATAAATATTGTTTGTAATATTTATTTGATGACGTAATTCTTAACTTTGTGTTTAAACTTGAAGACTGCTAAAAGCCGTTAGTGTTTTATTGTTTTCGTATATGTTAATCGTTAGGCTTTTATTGTTTAGTGTCAATTTGTAAAATTTAAAAGCTCTGTTCCATCCCTCATTTTTGGGCTGATCGGTCAAGGCGTGCCCATTGGAGTGTTTTGAAATTTTTTTGGTTATTAGATATATTAGGATAATATTTATAACCATCACTAGATAGTCCAGTGATTGGGCCTGAGTTCCTTACAGGTTCGAAGCCTATCTAGGACGAATATTTAGTGATATACAGGGATGGGTTAGAAACAGCCTGGAGTAATCCTGCTGGACTGCGTACATAAGAGTGTGAGGTCGGATTTACTCACCCTCCCGGGTAGCCCGGACAGAGAAAATCTTCTCATTTTTAATTTCACTTTTTACTAGGATAATATTTGACTTAATCTTCATTAAACCTAATTGCAAATTACTTCCTTTCATTTTATTGGCCGTGGGTTTTCCCTCCATCACCACCATCATCGTCGACCATCATCATCATATCACCCTTGAATCTTCACTTGATCATTAATTTAAATACATATTCGTGCTCTACGTAATTACCTCTAAGCATCTACGGTTTCAATTTTGCTTTTTGGGTATAATCCTAAAATCCTAGCTTTTTAATTTTCTGATTTGGATAATGTTTGATAGTGTAATATAATCTATGGCTCTAGTCTTTAATCGTACATATGCGTATGTGTATTCAAACTAACCTTTGGGTATTTTTATTAAATTTTGTATTTGAAAATGATTTTCTGGGTTAGTAGATGATCTTGTATACATGATATTATATAAGATATGGATTGTTCACGAAGAGTACATATTTTTTCATATAAAACACTTGACATTTGTGTTGAGTGGTTTGAAAGATATGATCGATTTAAGGTTTTAAAAGTGTTTTTCTGAAAACTGATTGTTAACGTATTTTGTTACTGCGAATTTTCTGTTTTGAATTAGGACTTGTAAATTTATAGTAGCTTTTCAACTTAAAAACGAAGCTTTTTCAATTGGTCTTGACTGATTTAAAGTTACGCTTATTTTTCTGTATGCTTCTAAAGTTATTAAACCGGTAAATTTTGTAAACAAAATGAGTTTGGGAATTTACGGTTTGGGTTTGAGACTTGAAACTTTTTGTAATTTTTTAGTGTTTGAAAACAAAGCCTTTCCAGGTGGCTTTGCATCACTTAGTCTCGTATTTATTATATGGTACTTTTTAAACCGTGTTGTTTGTGAAAAGTTTTGGAGTTTGACTTATATTTAGTCAAAGGTTGGAACTTTATTATCATGTAATGTTATGAGGTCAAAATAAATCAGTTGATTGTTATTTTTGGTCAACACTTGTGAGTCAAAGGTTTTTATTTATCCTTACGTGTGACGTTTATTAATTGGAGCACATTAAACAATGAATTGTGTTAAAGACATTTAAGTCGGATTCGAGCTATAGGATTATAATTACATTACGACATGACATAGTTTATTAGACTTTGTTTGACCAACTTGTATCTCTAGGTTGAGTACGTCGGTCTGTTGTGATTTCGTTGTCACTTTTGTTTGAGACTTTTTGTTGTGCTACCGAGATGAGCTCTAGTCCCTATTTTTAATCTCTTAATATTTTTGGATTGAGAATAAATGCAACTTTTTTTTCCACACAATTGACACAAGTACTTATTTATTCTACTTTGAGTTAATTTGTACCGCAAATTCCTTACCATTGTAACTGTTAACTACTGGTTTTTGAACTGGTGGGCGCGAATTCATATATATAGATCCGTAGGGTTTGACATCCTCGTACGGGTTAGTCATGCTACCATTGTTAACGGACGTATAGTATTTGAGTTAGTAAACGAGTAACGGTGTATTATATTTCTGAGGGTTTGGTGTTTCTACGTTTAGCTTGGTTACCGGGTGCTCAAAGTGTAGAACATTTGGATGAACTTACTTTTAAGATGTTTTCTAACATGCAAATCTTGTGGTCTACTTTTTATTTATTGTCCAGATTATTTAAACCTGTAACTCACCAAGATTCGTGTTGACTTTTTAGCATGTTTTATTTTCAGGTGCTTAATTGTTTACTTACACTGTTGATGTCTAAGGTGTTTGCGTTGGAGTCTTAAACGACATATTACAAACGTTATTGCATTCAGAATTTATTACTTTATGTTGGATGTTTTGAGTGTTGATCAAATTACTATTTTTAGTAAACTGCTATTTATGAAAACTTATTTTAAACGTTTCATATAGATGTCATAACCTCTTTGTGGGACCTATGTTAATGACGGTGTTCGATTTTGACGGGTCATTACACACTACGTGAATCGAGGAATCTAACTGTCCAACAAATGCTATCCGCCAAGAGGCTTTGGAAGCTTTCGTGAAAAAATCGGGTCATACCTAGGCAAAGATCAAATGGAAGTTTTTATATCTCAAGCCATGATGATGATGATGATATACACCACACCCATCATGCCTATCATCTATGTCATATATATATATATATATATCACCCATGTTATCTATTGATCGTCATCATCACATCACATAAGTGTTAACGTGTTTGATATGTTTAAAATCAATCTTGACTCTTAGACACATGGTCATTAAAATTTCATTTGAAGATGCTCTTCTCTGATACCTGTGTTAAATAAACACACATGGTATGTAATTGTACTTGAATACTTCGATGAATAGTAATCCATTTTAATATGTGAATTTTTTTTTTGCATTATATCCATTTAGACATATGGTAAGATGCTTACCATTTTGAGATATATGGAGACTAGTGTAAGTGTTGTGTTTTATTTTATATTGTGTGTATGTCTATATCAAAGGACGTTTAAAAATTTGGACATAATTTTGGAATGAAGATGAAAACCAAGAAAAATATGATTACACATTTCATTTTATGAGTCGACCTCAAGGACACTAATTGAAGGCATATTCGGCAAGTCAACTACTAGACTATCTAATTCTCTTTTGCAGATACAAAATGAGTAAACAAGTCAAAAATAGTGATAAATGTTGCTCTCAAACGTATCTAATTCAGATAACAATTAAAGCGTTGCGGTTAACATGTGGCTTAACCGCAGGTCAGTCGCAATTTAGTTTGTCAAAATTTTGTTGGCTATATAATGCACCATTCTCTGATAATCTACGTTAATCATCAAAACCTCGAGCATTAAATCTTTGTCTGATTACTAAGCAATAGAGATTCTACATTAGTTAGAATTAATATTTTTGTTAACATCAAACACACACACCATTTTTGTGACCTTCGTGACCCTTTCTTATAAAGGATCTTAAGAGAAGAAAAATTCTTAATGTAAGAACAAAATCATCTTTATGAAACCATGCTATTTCGGAGGATAGAAAGTACTGAACTTAATACTTCATTTATAGAAGTAAGTTTTTGACATTGGCTCTCCGTCGGTTTTAAAAATATTTTAGTGAAGATAACTTTCGATAAATGTATTGGAAAGTGGATTAAGAAAAATTTGTTAACACCTTTTTCAACTTCTATGAATCTTGATGTTTCTATTTTCTTTCTCTTATTCATTGCATTATATAATCACACTTTAATACTATTTAAAACGAGAATATTTAAAAGGCTAAATTTCGTAATAACTAACTATTAATCTCTTTGATTACTTACAATATGCATTTAAATAATTTTTAGTCACAAAATAATATATGTTAATCTAAACAATATCTCAAAGCATGATAAATTATTTTATTATTATATTATATTATTATACACAATGCTAAATATCATGAGAGTTTCACTATTCATAGGGCAACTTCGCCATTTACACCTTATTTATTAATTTACAATTACGCCACAACCACTAACCACTCATTAGCACTTACATCATGTCATCCCACCACGACTCTACCACCATCAGCCTCCTACCACCCCCCACCGTCATCGCCACTATCAACCTCCTGCAATCGGTCAACAATTTTCTGGCCATAATCCTTCCGCTTTTCCGGCCAAACCCTGACAGAAAAAACCACAACCCGAGAGAGAACAAGAAAATCAAAAGGGAGCGAAAGAGAAAGGCCCCACCACCGTCGTCACCACTGGTGGCCACCATACAAGCACCATCGTCGAAGAACGGAGCATCGCTACAATCATCCGGCCACTGTAGCGCCTATAAAAAACCCTAAATCCAAACCGTCAGCAGCCACCACCACATGTCGTCGTTACAAATCACGTGCCCAACACCGCTAGGCACTACCAGATATGGAAACCGTCAGTCACTAGCGAACACCTTTAGTCCGAAAATTTTGATCTTAAAAGCGTCACCCTCA
This sequence comes from Rutidosis leptorrhynchoides, assembly GCF_046630445.1. NCBI lineage: Eukaryota > Viridiplantae > Streptophyta > Magnoliopsida > Asterales > Asteraceae > Rutidosis > Rutidosis leptorrhynchoides. The sequence continues at coordinate 66,393,622 of NC_092341.1, read as the reverse complement.
ACCGCCACAGACAACCACCAGATCAACACCAAATTTTATTTTAAGAAACCATATATACAAATGGAAATGAAAAAAAAAACAGAATAATAAAAAGAACCAATTCCATGGCAACCGAAGTTCATATCTGTAACGAAGGTGTTAGGACCACCGATTGACGGTAACACTGTAAATACCCGTCCTAATCCATAAGGACGAATACAATAACATATGGTTACATTGCGATGTATTTGACCTCTATATGATACATTTTACAAACATTGCATTCGTTTTAAAAGACAATCTTTCTTTACATCGAAAGTTGATAGCATGCATACCATTTCATAATATATCCAACTATAATTGACTTAATAATAATCTTGATGAACTCAACGACTGAAATGCAACGTCTTTTGAAATATGTCATGAATGACTCCAAGTAATATCCCTAAAATGAGTGAATGCACAGCGGAAGATTTCTTTCATACTTGAGAATAAACATGCTTTAAAGTGTCAACCAAGGTTGGTGAGTTCATTAGTTTATCATAATCGATCATTTTCATAATTTTAATAGACCAAAATATTTTCATAATTATAAACAGAACCTCTCGTCTGCATAAAGATAAAATCATTCATATGAATTGAACACCTGGTAACCGACATTAACTATAATGCATAGGATATCCCCAAACAGAACCTCTCATCTGTATAATAATAATCTCGAAGTACTAAAGCCATCCATAACCTGAATGGGGGTTGTTAGGCCCAATAGATCTATCTTTAGGATTCGCGTCAATTAGGAACATAACCTCTCGTCTGCCTAATTCTTAGGTTACCAAGCTAAAATGGGTGATATTCGGTTTAATAATCCAACCATAGAATGTAATTTTAAGTACTTGTGTCTATTTCGTAAAACATTTATAAAAGCAGCGCCTGTATTCTCAGTCCCAAAAATATATATAAAAAGGGAGTAATGAAATTCACTATCCAATATTTTGTCGTAAAAATATTCATACGACGAAACTGAACAATGCAGGGTTGGCCTCGGATTCACGAACCTATATCATTTGTATAAATATTAAAACATATAATTGTAGTTGAACAAATTTATATATTATATCTTAAATTATATATTATATATATTTAATTTGTGTATATATTCATAATGATTAATACATATATATAGTTATATTAATAAATTTGATTAGTATTATATTTAAAATACCTATCTTGTTATTTATGAATAAAATTTTTTAATATGATTAATACCTACTTATAACCTTAATAGTATCTTTAAAACTTTTATTTTCTTAATAATTTTAATGTTAATAATATTGATAATACTAATAATAATAAGAATAATAATACTGATAGTTTTAGTGATAATAAAATGATAATTGCTAATAATGATAATAATTTTTATTAATAACAATACTAATAATGGTATAATTGATAATATTTATAATGATACTTATGTCAATAATAATAATAATAATAATTACAAAAATGATACTAATACTAATATTAATGAAAATAATAGAAATTTGTATCATTTTCATAATAATAATAATAATAATAATAATAATAATAATAATAATAATAATAATAATAATAATAATAATAATAATAATAATAATAATAATAATAATAATAATAATAGTCGTAATCATAGTAATAATAATGATAATTCTCAAATTTTAATAATAATACTTTTAATGATATTGCTAAGGATACAATAATAATAATAATAACAATATAAATGATTATATATTAATAATAACAACAATCTTAATAATAATAATAATAATAATAATAATAATAATAATAATAATAATAATAATAATAATAATAATAATAATAATAATAATAATAATAATAATAACACTTATTATATTTATAGTTATAATATTAATAATAATTAGGTTAATAATAATAACTAGAATAATGATAATAATAACATTGAATAATATTACTAATAAAAATAATACTAACAACAATAATAATAATAAATGATGATAATAATGATAAATAATAATAATAATAATTAAATTGCTACCTTTATAAGAAACCAGCTAAAAAAAATAAGGAAAGCCCCTGCCCGGGCTCGAACCCGTGACCTCCCGATAACCCAAACCATCTCCAAACCATTCGACCATTCATGTTTTTCTGGTTAAACTTCAGACCCGTAAATATTTAACCCGTTTTAACCTTGTTTCTAATTTCTTCTTCCTCTTCACAAAATTCGATCGACTGGGAACATCCAAATCATAACAACGAATGACCTCACTTATTCTAAGACTAGCATTTGGGTTGGTAACGATTTTGTAATGTATAACCTTTGTTCACAGACAATCAAAACAACAATAAAAATAAATATATATACCTGTTGTGCGACGGTTCATAAAGGAAAAGAAAAAAAATTTGATTTCACTTTTAAGCTCGTTTTGGACATAGATTATAAAATGAAATACATTGAAAATCAATCCCTAAAACTATTGGAATCGTTATTTTAATTTAATTCACCACAGAAAACTCGAATTTGATGGATGAATAATTGTTGACTTTTTATTTCAAAATGTTTGACTTCGAAATTAGAACTTGTTAGGAGGAATTGGAACTTGAGATTTTATAGAGAGTTTGAGTGAAGGATTCCTAACAAGATTGCATTAACACATTTTTAAATGGAATTCAAAATCGAGTTATTAGTAAAACGGTTAAGAACAGAGAAGGAAAAAAAAACTGTAAAATTTTATCTTTCTGTTAACTCTTTTGCTTTGCAGTCTATATCCTATAACGTGCCAACGAATAATTGATAAACGACAATAAGATTTGAGAGTAAGTTGTATTGTTGTGATGATTGAGATCGACCAAAAGTCACGAGCAGAGGAGTAAACGGAGGAAGAGAAAAAAAATAAAAATAAGATAGTGATATAAAGGAATACAGCGAATATATATATATATATATATATATATATATATATATATATATATATATATATATATATATATATATATATATATATATATATATATATATATATATATATATATATATATGATTTTATAAATTAATTTTAATTAATATTAATATTAATAATTATAATAATACTATTAATATTTAATAATAATAGTAATAATAATAATATACATGATAAAAAAAATAATGATGTAATACATGTAGCACTAATAATAATATAATAAATTACATGTAACAAATTTTTTTTTATAATTGTAACAATACTTATAATACTTAATAATAATAAGAAAAGTGATAAAATAATGATAATGATATTATTAAACAAACATAGTAGCACTTTTAACACATTATATGTATCAAACCTCATATCTGGTAATATTAATAATACTGATATTAATATTAACATTAATATTAATATTATTATTAATAATACTCATGAAGTAATAATAATAATATTAGTATAACAACTATATTTTTATCTTGTAACCACATTTAATATATTAATATACAATTTATTAATTTATGTAATATTTAATAATTACATAATATATTATATGATAACATTCATTGAATATTTAATGTTTATACATTATATATACTAGAATATAATCTTGATTAGAAATCATATATAGATGTATATATATATATATATATATATATATATATATATATATATATATATATATATATATATATATATATATATATATATATAATTATGTTTTAAATGCTAAGTAGATAATTAATTATATATATATTTTAAAAAATTAACCTCAAAGTATAACATTATATATTTAATATTTTAATAACGTTGGCAAATTATATTTGAACCATTTATATACAATATACTCTATATATTTAAAATATCAAGCTTTAGTTATTTAAAGTTATCATTCATAATAACTAAATTACATAATAGTTCATTAATATATTTAATATAATTATTACATATATAATTATTTATATCTACATTTCTGGTTACAATTAAAGGTTCATGAATCGTCGGGAATAGTTGACGGTCAAATGTATACATGAACACAGTTCAACGTTTTTTAGATTCAATTAATAGACTTTGCTTCTCGTGTCGAAATCAAATAAGGATTTAAGTTTAAATTTTGGTCGAAAATTTTCGGGTCGTCACAGTACCTACTCGTTAAAGAAATTTCGTCTCGAAATTTGATCGAGGTCGTCATGGCTAACAATAAAAATGTTTTCATGACGAATCTGAGTTGATAAATAAAGTTTCATCGTTATTGAGTAATACAGATAAAACAATTCGATTATTCGAAACGTATGAGTGAAGTTATCTCAAAAGAGTGAATTTAAGAAATAAAGTTTCGTCTTAACTTTTGACGTTGTCTTGGTTGAATTTCGGAATTCAAGGGATTAAAGAAAATCTTCAAAATCTATAAGATCCGATTCTTCGAGATTTAAGGGAATTAGGATCTCTTTAATTAAATACGGTCATCTGTCTTGATTACTCTGTATGATATTTCCATTATAAATTAAACTCTTCCGTTCCATTATTCTCACCATTCCTATACTTTCTTTCTTAGTTCATACATCCAAAAGATTGTGAAAATGCCTAATCCCGTTCTAATCCTTGATATTTTCCTAATTATCATTTCTGTCATCCTTCTTTTCAATCTTCCACCAGAAAAATCTGTTTACTCCTACTATTACCTTGGGGTGATACTATTCTTAATTCTACCATGTCTTTATATTGCTATTCATATTAATATTCACGGTTTGTAACCTCCGTGTTGTTATTGGGCTTTATATTTTCTCTTATATTTTGGAGCTCTTTGCCTTTTTATTCTCTCCTTGACCTCTAGTAAAGTGAGTAACGGTCCAGAATTTGTAAGTATGGAGTCTCGAATGAACTTAATGTTCTAAACAATAAAGAACGTAATAGCACTATTTGATTTGTCAAATTACCAGAATCACTGAGAATAGAACTATCAAGAATATATTTTCTTGATATGTTCAGAAGTTAAGCAGATTGAAAGAGTTATGTAACATGGCACGTGATGACGTTATGATCTGTGAATCATCACGTTCCATTAGAAACTCAGCATGACTTACTGTAATATAATCACGTTGATCAAGTGTCATTATATTATACTAACTCATGCTTCAGTTCCCAACACTACTTCAAAAACATTCATATTTTAAGTTCGAATTTTTCAGAATTTAGAAACTACAACAGTTTCCTTTCTGATGTAATACTGATATCGCGAAGAGATAAATGATTTCAGATAAGAATAATTATGAAAATATCTTTAGAAATATCGAGGATATTTATAATGAAAGATACGGTGATATCTTAGAGTTTCTAATATCGAAGGATGATGAAGAAGATTTGTCCGTAAAGATTTTGAGTCAGGAGAAAAGTATTTGTTAATGACTTCAGTAGATACTGAATCATTTGGATTCTTCGAAGGCATGTTTAGTCTTTGTGATTTGTCCATAGTCTACTTCATAATTTCGCATAATCCGCTTTTTGGTACTAAATTTTCTATTGAGCATTTCCAACACTCTATTCTTTATCATCAAACTTTCAACTGTTATGGTCGTTTACATTTTTTGCTGCTTCATCAGCAATTTTCAAAATTTGGAGTATCGATTCGTAGATTGAGTGCTTTTCATAATTTCAGAATGGAAGATCATAATTCTAAGAGATAAATGTTATATGTATACATATAACTGTTGGTGTAGTAACGCTGCGAGATTTCAAAATACTGATTGCTAGTTCTCGGTAATTGATATGGCAATTCTCGTTATAAGATGCGAATGAGTATATGATAGGATTTCGATAAACATAATGATTTTTCGAAAAGTCAAGGATCAACGAAGTTGTTGATAAGTTTACTACTACTGTGGTGAGATATAAACGGTTCCCCGGTAATGATGATGAAAGGCGGGCTTATATATCGAAGTTATAATAAGTTTAATCTGAATGAAAGTCGAAATTGATTTGCTAAAGCTGTGACAAAATTGGCTACTTTGGAAAGGGTTTGCAAAGTTATTTTTTTGGTAAATGCAACGCCAAAGGAGCTAGCACAGATACATGTTAAACGTTTACTCAGATTCCGAGTGTTTTCAGGTGCATAACTATATGCGTAAATCTTTCCTTCCATAGATGAAGTGCGGTTGGTTCATCCTCTCGATTAAGGTGTTTCCAAGAATCATGAAAGGTTTGAACGCAGATTGTAATCGTCAAGATACAAATGAGATTTAAGATGAAATCAAGTGGCAAACTTGAAGAATTGTTTAATTTCATATGTTATAATTAATATTTTAATTCATTTTAATTATCCAATGTTGGTAGTCCACTGTTAGTAGTCCACATTTAGTAATTCAATAATTCATATGTAGTTTAATATATAATATTCGAATTAATTAATACGTATCGTGACCCATTGTATACATGTCTCAGACTAGATCACAACTCAAAGTATATATATTATTTTAGAATCAACCTCAACTCTGTATATCTAACTCGATCATTACCGCATATAGAGTGTCTATGGTTATTCCAAATAATATATATAGATGCGTCGATATGATATGTCAAAACATTGTATATGTGTCCCGATTTATTCGACGATATTTATAGTGCGTAAAGTAAATAATAGAAATTAAATGAAGATAAATAAAATTGAGAGAATTAAAATTGCGATAAATAAAGTGTGAAAAAATAAATGTAATAAGGAATTAACAGTTAGCTAGGAACAGTTAGCTAGGATTTTGTTAGCGTGGATTCTTAACAAAATTTCTCATAGTTAATTTATTTGTTTCTAACAAATTTTATTTTTGTCCAATGTTTTCTTCATTATGCCACTTGTTGGATTCTGATAGGTCAAAATCCAAATATGAAATTGAATGGAAATGGTTATTCTGCGGTGAACGGATATGTATATATGTGGATGTAAGTAGGATAGTAAATGACCGTTGAATTAGATTCGAAGAATGTTCAGTGCAACTTATTAATGTGAAATCTAAATATTCCTTGGGTATTACCTACCCGTTAAAATATTTTCACCATTAACAGTTTGTACGATAGAATTTTTAATTACAATCCTTATGAAAATATACTTTCATATATATTTTCTTCAGATGTAATCATGAATTTAATGAGTCAATATAATATTAAACTCATTTAATTTACCGTTAGAACTAGAATACATAACCTCTAAAACATTAGAGATTACATAATCGCCATGTGGAACGAAGATAATTGATGTAGAACGATATGTAGAACGAAAATAATCGATGTAGAACAAGATGTAGAACGATGATTATGCTTGAGGTATAGATTGCGATGTTGAGGTTTGCGGTGCGAATGTGGTTGTTGATGGTACTGGTTATGCTGCTGGTGGTGCTGCTGGTATGGTTGGTGCTACCTGTGATGCCTGGAAGTTGTGCATCACATTTTCCAATGTCACTACTCGAGCGTGAAGCTCGTTGACTTATTCTATTATACCAGTATGATTGTCGGTTCGGACGAGCGGACGAATAAGATCCAGAATTTGGGATAGTATATAATCATGACGAGATACTCTGGAAATGAGAGAGAAAATGGTATTACGGACTGGTTCGCCGGTAAGTGTTTCAGGTTTTTCTCCAAGAGGACAATATGGTGGATGAAAGGGATCGCCTTCTTCTTGTCTCCAATGATTAAGTAGACTACGAACCCATCCCCAATTCATCCAGAATAGATGATGGCTAATTGGTTGATTCATTCCGGTCCCACTGCTTTCGGAGCTCGAGTGAAACTCCATATCGGAATAGCTGTCAGAATTCGAGGAACTCGAACTGGTTGCAGGATCCATCTTACACGATTAGATAAAGAGTTCTCGATATGAAATGATTTTTGAATATCGGGTGAAATTCTAATTACATAGAATATCTATTTATATAGAACAGAAGATTTCGTAGATTACGGAGGAATTTAAGGAATATGTCAGGCAAAGTTTACAGTAACAGATATGCTAAGATATGAATTCGCAGATACGCTAAGATATGAATTTTATCTATACACTATTCATGCAATCAATGCAGTAAGATGTGTCTAGACTAAAAGTGATAAGCAAGTGATTCCCTAAGAATGATAAGCAAGTAATTTTCGACACAAAATGATAAGCAAAACTTTTGACATGCAGACACGGTCGAAGTCCAGACTTACTAATGCATCCCAACAACTATCAGTTAGAAACACTAATGTAAGACCTGGTTCGCTAAGACCACCACTCTGATACCACCTGTAAATACCCGTCCTAATCCATAAGGACGAATACAATAACATATGGTTACATTGCGAGGTATTTGACCTCTATATGATACATTTTACAAATATTACATTTGTTTTTAAAAGACAATCTTTCTTTACATCGAAAGTTGACAGCATGCATACCATTTCATAATATATCCAACTATAATTGACTTAATAATAATCTTGATGAACTCAACGATTCGAATGCAACATCTTTTGAAATATGTCATGAACGACTCCAAGTAATATCCCTAAAATGAGTGAATGCACAACGGAAGATTTATTTCATACCTGAGAATAAACATGCTTTAAAGTGTCAACCAAAAGGTTGGTGAGTTCATTAGTTTATCATAATCGATCATTTCTATAATTTTAATAGACCAAAGGATTTTCATAATTATAAACAGAACCTCTCGTCTGCATAAAGATAAAATCACTCATATGAATTGAACACACTGGTAACCGACATTATGTGACGACCCGAAAATTTTCGATCAAATTTAAACTTAATCTTTATATGATTTCAATACGATAAGCGAAGTCTGTAATGTTGAATCTCAAATATTTTGAAGTGATTTTACCCTTTGACTATTTCCGACGATTCACGAACCATTATTTATAAATAAATACATATATGTATATAAATGTAAGTATATATAATAATTGGAATTAATAAAATGTAATCTTTGGAATGTAAAATGTAAAATAATAACTAAGTTACTATTTATATAAATAAATATAATTTCTATACATAACTAATATTGTATGTAAATTATAATATATATAAAATGTATAAATATAAAATATGCAGGATATATATATATATATATATATATATATATATATATATATATATATATATATATATATATATATATATATATATATATTTAAAAATGACATATGTGAAAATTAAAATATTAAATATAATTACAAACTATAATATAGCTCTTATATTAATGAATATTACTTTCATTATTAATATGATACAGTATTATTAATATTATTAATAAAATACATAATATAAAAATATGAGATTTGATAAACATAATTTATTATATCAACATTATTAGTATTACTCTCATTACTAGTATTAATATTAATATCAGTATTAATATTTGTATTATTATAGTATATATTAGAAAGATAAAAAAAAATGAAACATGTAACTTGTGATCGTTAGTATTATTATTAAGTACTATAATTAAAAATCATAATTTTCATTATTACCATTAATAATAGGATTACCATTTTTATAGTTATTATTATAATTGTCATAATTTATTTGTTGATGCATTTTATGTAAGTCCCTAGACATCTAACCTACGTCCATTGCAGGTACTTCAGTTTATAGAATACCATGATCACTCGTTATTATTCTATCTGTGTTTGTATGTGGTTACAGGTACTGCAAAAACGCGATATGGATGTTTGACTATGTTAGACTTAGTCAGACGTGCGAGTGAAGTCTCACTCGTACAGCTGACAGGCTCATACGCACGGTTGATGCTGGGCTAAGTCACAATTATAACCTAAATGAGAAAACATGAGTGAGTGATCACCCGTACGGCTGATGAAGCCAACTCGTACGTGTGATGAATGACTCGTACGGGTGAGTCAACAACAGAGGTATATAAGTGTTATGTTCTTCATTTTAGGTTAAGCCTCTCACACACACAAACCACCCAGATCTGGTAAACCCTAATCCAATTCTCTCTCAACCCAAATCACTCCAGTAGTGAATAATAGCTCTAGTTATTAATCTAATCACACAAATCCAATCCTTGTTGTGGTTTGACTAATTTAATCCCAAAAAGCTCCTAATATTCACTAGTTATGGTTTGATTCACTAATTCTGCCTTTGTGTGAATTAAACCTGTTGATTTCGAAGTTCCTAGTCAAGTTTCATCATTGGTATCAGAGCTTTGGTTGTGATTTCAACATCATCTAGTGATTTTTGGTGATTAATGAGTTTATTATTTTGGGTTTTTGAGATAAAGGTGATTTTAATCAAAAAGTAATCATCTTTACGTGTGTAATTGTCATTAGAGAGTGTGTTTATGTTAGTTTAGTGCTAATCCATCTTGTGGACGAAGAAATTGAGGTTTAACATAAATTTCTAGGGTTTTTGAGTGATTTGAGCTGAACAGCAGCTCACACAAGTGGGTCAAAGTTTTTGATCACACGTACGGTTGACCAGACGATTGACTGTCACTCGTGAACTCACATGCACGGTTTAGCATAACCTTTTGAGGTTAAGTGACTACAGTCTGATCACACGGGTGATCAAGCGGTTGACTGTGAAACGTACGAGTAATCACACGCGTGATCATCACTCGCACGTTTGAGACTTTGTGATTGGTTCTTTTGATTGAATTGTGACACGTACGATTGAGTAGTGACACGTACGCTTGAGTTTGTGACACGTACAGTTGATACTATCACACGTACGGTTGATATCCTGAACCGCACGGTTTACCTTTATTAAAGTTTTCAAGATGTTTAATTCAAACGATTACACGTTGGTCGTACCGTTAGTTCAGAGCATTACGAATATGACTCAATGATTACTCCTTGCTGAGAGTGAATCAGGAAGTGGTACGAAATGTCCAAGGTTAATGAATATGGATAACTATTCTACTTGGAAGTCGAGATTTAAGATTTGGTCTGATGGTCAGGACACAAAGCTTTGGAAGTACATTGAAACCGAATTTCAAGGCCACGTTCACCTGTTACAAATGAATTGAATACATTACATTACATGCCTTCGAAAGAACGTGAAGAGTATAACTTGGAAAAGAAGATGTACTGTAACTTGACAAGTGCTCTTGATGGTCCGATTTTCCATCAATTTCTGTGTCATGATAATTCATTCAAGATATGGGAAGCACTTCATACTTTTAACGAAGGAAATAGATCTTACAGAACTAGAAAGAGTTTGGAATTGAAAGCTGAGTTTGATCATTTTCACTGGCAATTTGGCGAGTCTATTATAGAATTGGTTGAAAGAAATCGTCATTTGCTAGCTGAATTACACAAGCATGATGTGATCATTGCTGAAAAAGATAAAGTACCATGTCTAGCTGGAGCATTACCTTTAGAATGGAATGGTTTCATATTAACTATGAAAACCAGTGGAGAACTAGCTACTGCTACAGTGAACTCGTTTATTGCAAGACTTCAGGAAGAAGAACTAGAGTTGTTAGACAAAGTCAAGAGGTCTAAACAAGTTCAAGACACGAAAATGTATTGTCCAAATGGTTACACACCGCCTAAGTAAGCTCATGCACCATTTCAAACAGCTTTTGTTACGAACAATCAGAATATGTATGGTTTGAATGTTAGCAGTGCACCTTTTCAACAACCTTCATATCCACCACAAGTTTCACCATGTTCTCTCAATACTCAATCACAGCCTACTTCCAATACTACAGAGTGATCTACACCGACTGTATCCGATGTTATGTCTGCTCTTAAGATCGAGAACTTGAGGAAAGCTGGAAAAGAAAAGATTAGTGAAGATATAGCTTTGTTGTCAAGTCTTGTTAATTCTTACGATAGTTATCTTGATGGTCGTGTGGGTAACATTCATCTAACAACAGAAGATTATCATCAACTTGATAAAGATGAAGCAGAAAAGATGGATATTATATGGGGTATGGCAAATCTTGTGAGACGAGCTAGAGATTACGAAGAGCGAACTGGAAAACCAATCAGTCTGATCAAAGATACAAAACTGGGTTTTGATATGAATTCTGTTACTTGTTACAACTGTGGTGAATTACGTCATTTCTCAAGACATTGCACAAAACAGAAGAAGCAGGGTAATCGTAATCCGTTCAAGAATCAGAACTACAGTTCTCAGAGTCAAACTACAAAGCGTGAGATTTACATTACTGATAAAGTAAATGAAGCTGAAACAGCTGAAGGTCCGAACAAAGCTTTAGTTGTCATTCATGGAGACGATGATGATTGGTCTATCAAATTGAATGTTGATGATCAACAACCTAAAGCTAACATGGCTAAGATTTCTAAAGTAAAAGGAGACCGTGTCAATGGTCAAAGTATAATTGAGAAGCTGACTGCTCGTGCTAAAAGAGCTGAAAAGTTATCACGAACCATTTGGAAAGAGAAGATTCAAAAGATGGTTAAAGATAAATTCAAGAAGGCACGTGATTCAGTTCCTTGTACACCTGAATCTGGAAGTATTTCACCAACATCGTCAGAGGACTACTACTTAAACAGTTGGAAAGATAACTATGGTAATACCTCATTGTTTGAAGAAAGTCTAGAAGCTAATAAGAGTGAAGAGACATTGGTTGATTCCGATACAGAACTAGATAAATGGGGTAAAACGTTTGCTGCTGAATTGGAAATGTTAGTTCTTTTGGGTGAAGGTTCAGATCTTCAGAGTGTAAGTTCAGATGTTGATGATTCGAACAAGACGTCAGAATCAGAGGTTGAAGATAAAGCTGATCATACTGGAGTAGATCAATCTGAGTTTGAAGCATTGAACAAGCAAGCAGTAGATTTACTGAAGATGTACTTATCAGAAAGTGATCTTGAAAAGGTTTTCGGTTTGACAAGAGCTAAGGATATATGGGACAGACTTGAGCAGATTCATTTGGGTAAAGATGCTGATACATCAGAGTTTCTTACAGACTCGTCAGAATCAGAAGGTGAGCTCGATGATGGGAAGAAGACAGATTTCTTTGCATTTATGGCTGAGACTTCCTCATCAAATAACGCTCAACAGGTATCTTCTGATCCATCTACTGTTATTGAATGTGTTAAATGTGCTGAATCTAAGGTAACAATAGATAATTTAACAAAGGCATATGCGGAGATGAAAGAAAAATGGCATGCTGACCATGTGACCACTAAGGTCGAAAATGAATTGAAAGAGCAAATCAAAGTTTATAAAAAATAACTTCACGATCTTAAATGTTATAACTTTGATATAAATCAAGCTTTAATTAAACGTGTTGACACAATTAATGAATTAAAGAAAGAAAATGAATGCGCTAATGCTGATTTAGAGGTAATTTCAATCAAAATGAAATGTTGGGCAAGTGCGTCACAATGGAATGCATTAATGGTGGAACTTAATGACACCAAGGGCAAGGGTATAGGATATAGTTCTGCATCTCCTCCTTTTCAGAACACATTTGTTAATGAAAACGTAGTTGACGGTCGACCAGAAGATTGTATCACTCCTAGTTATGAAGATTATGTTGAAAAGAATAAAAAATGTAGTTCAACTAAGAATACAACTTCTGATGATACTGCTGAAGGTGCTCTAGATCATGAGGAAGATAGGAAAACTGGGTTAGGAGATAACTCTAAGACAAGTAGAGTTAGAACACCGAAAGGTCCTATTAAAATCTTGAGAAATCCTAGATTTGCTAATAGACCGGTTCCTCCTGTTACACCTACACCTGTTCCAAGAAATAAAATAAATGATTCTCTTGTGTTAGTAAGAACACAAGATCCGTCATCTTCAAATTCTAATAACTTGTATGACTTTAGAGGACATAGGGAGTTTCGTCAATGTTTTAGTTGTGCTATTTTTGGGCACTTTGCTGCTAATTGTCCTAGAAGATATAGATCACCAAGACAGAAGATTGACCTGACATATGATGATCACAAATCATATTATGCTCATAAAACAAGTTCACCTGTTAATGATGAAGTTCGTGTTAAAAATCATACGACAAAGGTTGTATATGGAGAGTATAAGAGAAAGAACTTCAATAGGTCAATTTCTCCTGTGAAGATTAAGGTTCCTAAACAGGATACTGAGGCAAGAGTTGCAAAATCAAGTGATCATCGTAGAGCTTTTGAATCAAAGGCACGATCGCCTTCGCAAAAAGGTAGTCGTCGAAAATATTTTTCTCGTACCAGACCACGAGCGAATAGCTCCGAAGATGAGCAAAATACGAAAAAGCAGAAGAGCAATATTGCTACTTCTAAACTGTCTAAGTTTACGGTGTCTAATGATGAGATTCCACCTGACTCAAATGGGAAATGGATGGAATTTCAAGCTATGGGTGTTAATGGACAACCTACTGCCATCCGGGCGTGGGTTCCCATTATCAATTAATTTTCTTAATGTGATATGCAGGGAACCAGGGTACCTTCAGACAACACCTGGATAGTGGTGCTTCGAGACATATGACTGGACAGCTATCTCTTCTTTCGGATGTGCACCCAATTAAGGGAGGTTATGTAGCTTTTGCTGGAGATAAAGGAGGTTACATTTCAGCTCAGGGTTTATTGAAGAATGAAAAAGTTATTTTCGATAAAGTGAACTATTGTGAAGAGCTTGCAAATAATTTGTTGTCGGTTTCACAAATCTGTGAAAAATCGTTCAAGTTATCATTTGATGACGAATTCAGCTACATTTTGAAGCCAGAGTTTGTGATTCCTCCTGAAATGATTTTGATGAAGGCTCCTAGACAAGCTGATTTATATATGCTAGATATGAATGTTGCTACTTCAACTGCTGAACATCATCAAGCTTTTGTTTCTAAAGCGACTGAACAAGATTCTATTACGTGGCACAAACGCATGGGTCATTTAAGTTTTCGGAAGATGAACCATCTGGTTCACAACAATCTTGTAGAAGATGTTGATCTTCAATCTTTTCAGATTCCAGGTACATGTGTTCCATGTAAGAAGGGTAAACAGAGCAAGAAAGCTCATAAGTTGGTAAAGTATAATCCAATCTCTGCTCCACTTGAATTGTTACATATGGATCTCTTCGGTCCAATCCGTTTTGAAAGCATTGATGGGAGTAAGTATTGTCTGGTTGTAACTGATGATTATTCAAGATTCTCTTGGGTAATGTTTTTGAAAGAGAAGTCCGATACATTTGAAAACTTGAAAGTGCTAATCAATCGATTAGAGACAGTTTTCAATTTAAAGGTAAGAAAGATTCGATGTGATAACGGTACAAAATTCAAGAATCGGTATCTTGCAGGTTTCTGTATTGAAAAAGGTATCAATATGCAGTTCAGTTCTGCATACGCTCCTCAGATGAATGGTGTTGCTGAAAGAAAGAATAGAGTATTGATTGAGACAGCTAGAACAGTGCTAGCAGATTCATCGTTACCTATTCATTTTTGGAGTGAAGCTGTTGCAAATGCATGTTACACTATGAATCGAGTTCTTACTGTTAAACGAATGGGTAAAACTTGCTATGAGCTATTGTATGGGAGAAAACCATCTTTAAAGCATCCAGAACCATTTGGTGCATCGTGTACCATCTTGAAAGAAAACCAGGAAGTAAGTTTGATTCAAAAGTGGTTACTGGAGTGTTTCTTGGGTATAGTTCGCCTAACAAGCGAGTTTTCAACAATGAGACAAGATTTGTTGGAGAATGGTCTGAAGATGAGGTCCAGGGGAATCATATAAAGTTGAGTTACAAATGCTGTTCGATCTATAGAGTGAACCAGAAGTTTCTGCACCTGAATCAACTCCAACTTCATTACCCACTGTCATTGAACCAGTTCAAGATTCAGATCATGACATTGATCCAGTGTACGATACCTGCGGATCTAATATTTCAAGTGAGAATTCTAAAAATCAAGAAGATATTGGAGATACCACGAATATACACCATGAGATACCTGTTCCTGCACAACCAGTTCCCAGAACTACAGCTTCTCATCCTAGAGGGAATATTATTGGAGATCCAAATGCATGTGTGTCATAACCCGTCCTTAACCATAAGAACGAGTTAGATAACGTATGATTTCATTGCGAGGTATTGACCTCTATATGCGACATTTTTAAAAGAACAACTGCATTTATTTTACATTACAAACCATAACTCTTATTTTAATACAAGCTTTAGACAATAAAAAGATGATTATCGTTTAGCGATAATCTTAGACTTACAAACTTTACATGTGATGATAACAATACGATTTCTAGCATATTTTACATTACAAATCCTCCGATATGCAGTTTTATTTTTGACACAAATATGCATACTCAAGATCTTGTTTAAATTCAACATGTTGCAGCGGAAGCTTTTAGTTATCACCTGAGAATAGACATGTTTAAAACGTCAACATAAAGTTGGTGAGATATAGGTTTAATGCCGGCAGCAATATAAATATATAGACCACAAGATTTCATATATAAACATTTTAATAAAAATATTCTAAGTGGTTGAGCACTTGATAACCATACTTAACATTTAATCACGTCGCATATTCCCTTTATTATGAAATCTTACTACACCGTACCAAGTGTAGTCACGAAACGAAGTACTGTGCAACCGTTGAATACTGGTCGTCCAGTCCGGTTGGGGTTGTCAGGCCCGATAGATCTATCAACAGGATTCGCGTTTACAATACCGCTGTAAATAATAGTTACCAAGCTACAGGGAAGTATGCCAGTGGTACAACTCAACGTAGAATATATTTTTCAGTTACTTGTGTCCATATCGTAAAACATAAAATACATGTATTCTCATCCCGAAATATTTAGAGTTTAAAAGTGGGACTATATACTCACTTTTGCCTTGAAGATATATATTTTGACTTGGTCTCCGGTTGATATCACGAACCTATCCATATATAGTTTATCAATATATTTCCATTTTAAACAATCGTCACATATATATACTTATTATACTTTTAATAGTTTTAATAATTTCTTAGTCCGTAGTTAGCAGTCCGATGTTAGTAATTTAATTTTAATGGTTCATATTTAGGTGTTTAATAAATAAAACCCCCATCGAAATAAATAAAACCCCCATCGTATATGTATTGGTCGAGATTAATCTTGACCCACGGTACCGGTGTTGTCAAATGACGTGTTGCGTACATAAAGTACCGGTGTTGTCAAATGACGTGTTGCGTACAATCATGGGATCTTATGATTAATCTTCTCGTATTGTTTACGGGTGATCCTGAACCATATAAAATTAAATTATGAGTACATATATATAAAATATCATGTTATTTTAAAAAGATGTGATTTATTTAATTTTCTCCAATTATTTTCGTAGCTAAACTAGTCTTGAATATCCGATTTTGTTTTGGTCGTAGTTTCTTCGTTACAACTCCGTTTTCGTTGATTCAACTTGCCATCTCCTTGGATCGAGTTCCTCTTTAAGACTATGAACTGTAAATACCTTAGTTTGTATTCGAAATCACAGGTCATAGGTCAAACTTTAGTGAAACCTATGAAGTTAATCATTTTTGTTACAAAAATATCATTTAATGACCATTTTTCTAAAAATACTTATACTTTGAATTAAATCATGAAATTTTTATGTGTTATCATATTCATAGAAAATATCATTTTTCCAGAAAATAAACCTCAAATTCAAGGTTCAAAATAGTTTTTAATTATCTAACCCAAAACAGCCCCCGGTTACACTCCGACGTCGTAAAAACAGTTTTTAAGGTGTTCTTTGAAAAACCAAATTATACCTTGTTAAATTAGCATATATTTAAGTTATATTACAGGTCTTGAAGTATTTTAAAAGTTAAGTTAGAAGGATCTATTTAGTTTGCAAACAAGTTTGAAAACATTCAAACTATGTTCTTGTTGTTAAAATTTTATACCACAAAATAAGATAGCTATATATATATATGAATCGAATAAGGTTATGAACAAAGTTACTACCTCAAGTTACTTGGACAAGATTGCTGTAAAAGAGGAGTAAGAACCTAGAACCAAAAGGGTGATGGAATTGGATGAAAGATTGGAAGTAAGTTTGTGTTCTTGGAAGGATTCTTGAAGTGTTTTTGTAAGAGTTTTCTTATGGTGATTAAGTGATGTTTTTATGGCTAGATCTTCATGGATATTAGCTGAATGGTTATGGAGTTTAAGACTCTTAAAAGTGTGTGTGTTTTTAGCTAGAGGTTTGAGGTAAAAATGAATCAAAAATTGAAAATGGATGGAGTATAAATGGTGATGTAAAAGGTGTATAAGTTTGTAATTTTGTGAAAAAATCTTTTAATCATGTGAAATTGTCATACTAGATAACAAAAGTAGTTACCTTATACATAAGGCATTGAACAAGGGCTGGTTGGTGGTGATTTGATGTGTATATACCAATAGTAAATACGTATAGAAGCTAGGTATGATACGAGTACATGTACTCTAGATATACGTATAGAAATTTTGTGAAAAATGGAATGAGAATTCAAATATAGCTATCTTTTGTGAATACACTTATATTGTTTTATGTATTTAAGTCCTTAAAAAGTGATTAAATACATTACTTATACGATATATGTATAAACATTATAGGTCATAAGTATTTATGTCAAATAACGTTACGTATGGTTATCGTTTTGAAAACTTAAGTTAGTAGTTTCAAAATATACTTATAACTTATTGTTATTAATACAAAATGAGATATTAAAACATTCTTGGATCATGTTAAATATGTATATATACATATATATACACAAACGTATAATTATCATATATTGTATAGTTCATGATATCATCGGTCAAACTAGACGGTCAAACGTTGTGTAAAACTCATTTCAAAAACATAAGTCTCAACAATTTGGATTGCTTATCATGTTGGTAAGGTTTAATTTATGTAAATATTAATCTTATAAGTATAGAACGATCGAAAAAGTGCGGGTCATTACAGTACCTACCCGTTAAATAAATTTCGTCCCGAAATTTTAAAATTGTACCTATTTTGCGTCATCGAGAAACAAGTGTGGATACTTTTGTTTCATCTGATCCTCTCTTTCCCAAGTAAACTCGAGACCTCTTCGAGCATTCCAACGAACCTTAACGATCGGTATGCTGCTCTGCTTGAGCCGTTTAACTTCACGATCCATGATTTCGATTGGTTCTTCGATGAATTGTAGTTTTTCATCGACATGGATTTCTTCAAGAGGAATGGTGAGGTCTTCCTTTGCAAGACACTTCTTAAGGTTCGAGACGTGAAATGTATTATGTACTCCGGCGAGTTGTTGCGGTAACTCGAGTCGATAAGCTACCAGTCCAATGCGTTCGATGATCTTGAACGGGCCTACATATCTTGGGTTCAGTTTACCTCTTTTACCGAAACGTATTACACCTTTCCAAGGTGACACCTTTAGCATAACCATGTCACCGATCTGAAACTCTAATGGTTTCCTTCGGACATCGGCGTAGCTCTTTTGGCGACTACGGGCTGTTTTCAATCTCTCCTTGATTTGTACTATCTTCTCAGTCGTTTCGTGTATGATCTCGGGACCAGTTAATTGTCGATATCCTACTTCATTCCAACAAATAGGAGATCTACACTTCCTTCCGTACAATGCTTCGAATGGCGCAGCTTTAATGCTCGCATGATAACTATTATTATACGAGAATTCTGCTAATGGTAGATATTTATCCCATCCGTTTCCAAAATCGATCACACATGCCCTGAGCATGTCTTCAAGAGTCTGAATTGTTCTTTCACTCTGCCCGTCGGTTTGCGGATGATATGCGGTACTCATATCCAAACGAGTTCCTAGTGCCTCCTGTAGTGATTGCCAGAACTTTGAGGTAAATCTACTATCACGATCAGATATAATGGAAATAGGTATTCCATGCCTTGAAACTATTTCCTTTATATATAATCGTAATAATTTCTCCATTCTATCCGTTTCCTTTATAGGCAAGAAATGTGCAGATTTGGTAAGACGATCAACAATTACCCAAATAGTGTCGTATCCCCAGGCAGTCTTTGGTAACTTCGTGATGAAATCCATGGTAATACCGTCCCATTTCCATTCTGGGATTTCTGGTTGTTGAAGTAATCCTGACGGCTTCTGGTGTTCTGCTTTGACTTTGGAACAAGTTAAACATTCCCCAACATATGTTACAACGTCTGTCTTCAAATTAGGCCACCAATAATGCGTCTTAAGATCTTGATACATCTTTCCAACTCCAGGATGTATCGAGTATCTTGTCTTATGTGCCTCATTCAATATTAACTTCCTTAATCCACCCAACTTTGGTACCCAAATACGGTTTGCAAAATATCGAATTCCATCTTCCCGCATAACGAGTTGCTTCTCATACTTCTTCATTATTTCATTTCCTATATTTTCTTTATTAAGTGCTTCTCGTTGAACTTCTTTGATTTGTGAGTTGAGATTCATGCGAATTTTTATGTTCATCGCTCGTACTCGAATTGGTTCTCGTTCCTTTCTGCTTAGAGCGTCGGCCACCACGTTCGCTTTCCCGGGATGATAACGAATTTCACAATCATAGTCATTTATTAACTCAACCCACCTACGTTGCCTCATGTTCAGCTGTTTTTGATCGAAAATATGTTGAAGGCTTTTATGATCAGTAAACACAGTGCATTTAACCCCATACAAGTAGTGTCTCCATATCTTCAATGCAAACACGACTGCTCCCAGTTCTAGATCATGCGTCGTATAATTCCGCTCGTGAATCTTTAATTGTCGGAATGCGTATGCAATAACTTTCTTCCGTTGCATAAGAACGCAACCAAAACCTTGTCGCGAAGCGTCACAATATATTTCAAAATCATCGTTCCCTTCTGGTAACGATAAAATAGGCGCCGTAGTCAACTTCTTTTTCAGTAATTGAAATGCACTCTCCTGCTCAGAAGTCCATTCATATTTCTTCCCTTTTTGCGTTAACGCTGTCAACGGCTTAGCTATTCGGGAAAAATCTTGAATAAACCTTCTATAATAACCGGCTAAACCCAAAAATTGGCGTATCTGCATTGGTGTCTTAGGAGTCTCCCATTTTTCAATGGCTTCAATTTTTGCTGGATCAACCTGAATTCCTTTGCTACTAACAACGTGGCCAAGAAATTGCACTTCTTCCAACCAGAAAGCACACTTAGAAAATTTAGCGTATAGCTGTTCTTTTCTCAACAACTCTAATATTAAAATTAAATGCTGCTCATGCTCTTGCTCACTCTTGGAATAGATAAGAATGTCATCAATGAAAACGATAACAAACTTATCTAAATACGGACTACAAACTCGATTCATGAGGTCCATGAATACAGCTGGCGCATTCGTCAATCCAAACGGCATGACCAAAAATTCGTAATGACCGTAACGTGTCCGAAAAGCAGTTTTCGGTATATCTTCTTCTTTGACACGTAATTGATGATAGCCCGATCTTAGGTCAATTTTCGAGTACACACATGATCCTTGGAGTTGATCAAATAAGTCGTCAATTCTCGGTAGTGGATACCGATTCTTGATAGTTAACTTATTTAATTCACGATAATCTATACACATTCGGAAAGATCCGTCTTTCTTCTTGACGAATAAAATTGGAGCTCCCCACGGTGAAGTGCTTGGTCGTATGAATCCACGGTCTAGTAATTCTTTTAACTGACTTTGAAGTTCTTTTAATTCGGACGGTGCAAGTCTATATGGAGCACGAGCCACTGGTGCAGCTCCTGGTACTAAATCTATTTGAAATTCTACAGATCTAAATGGAGGTAATCCCGGCAACTCTTCCGGAAAAACTTCAGGAAAATCTCTTGCCACAGGCACGTCATTGATGCACTTCTCTTTTTCTTTCTTTTCGACTTTATTAACATGTGCTAAGATAACATAGCACCCTTTCTTCAAGCACTTTTGAGCTTTCAAATAACTAATGAGTTTTAGCTTTGAGTTACCCTTCTCTCCATAAATCATTACTGGCGTTTTATCCTTACGAGGAATGCGAATTGCCTTCTTGGCGCACACAACTTCAGCTCCTATTTTGGACATCCAGTCCATGCTGACTATTACATCAAAACTTCCTAATTCTACGGGTATTA
The DNA here is from genome assembly GCF_046630445.1 of Rutidosis leptorrhynchoides. NCBI lineage: Eukaryota > Viridiplantae > Streptophyta > Magnoliopsida > Asterales > Asteraceae > Rutidosis > Rutidosis leptorrhynchoides. The sequence continues at coordinate 66,371,617 of NC_092341.1, read as the reverse complement.
AGTCAATTTTAAACGTTTCTCCGGCTAAATTTATTTTACAATCACGGCAAATTTTATCGGCTTTAATTAGTTTACCATTAGCTAACTCAATCATGTACTTAGCATCTAGAGGTAATGATGAACAATTCAATTTAGCGTAAAAGCCTCTACTCACGTAACTTCTATCAGCACCAGTATCAAATATAATAGATGCGGATAAGTTATTAATGGTAAACGTACCCGTAACAAGCTCCGGGTCTTCACACGCCTCTCTAGCATTAATAACAAATGCTCTCCCTCGTGCAGGTCCGATATTCTTCTCTGGATTCGGGCACTGGCTCTTATAATGACCCTGTTTCCCACATCCATAACAAGTAACAGTAGCCAAAGCAGTTCTATTTGCATTAGTGGCAGGAGTCTTGGTACCATTTGTATTTGTAACGAGAGCCCTACAATCTTCAGCAAGATGACCCTTTCGATTACATTTGTTGCATACCACATTACAGTAGCCAGAGTGATGTTTGTGGCATCGGTTACATAAAGGATTTTGTCCTTTGTAACCAAAGCTTAAACCACTACCCGCACCTTGCGTGATTTCTTGTTTCTTAAAAGATTGTTGTTGGTTACCTCGATCATAATTTCCATTCCACTTTCTTTTGTTACCTGATACCTTCACATCAGTATTGGATGCTTTCTTATCCATGATGACCTGATCCATTAGCTCGTTTGCCATGGTTATAGCTTCATGAATTGTCTTAGGTTTCGATGCTGTAACATTTGCCTTGACCTTTTTGGGCAAACCATCTTTGTACATTTCAATCTTCCGTTCTTCGGTTAGAACCAATTCAGGACATAGCAAAACTAATTCCATGAATCGCTGATTGTAGTTGGTGATTTCAGTACCAAAAACCTTCAGGCTTCGTAATTCATCTTCCAACTTCCTAACCTCGTTCCTTGGACAATACTCGTTGATTAACATTGTTTTGAATTCTTCCCAAGGAGTATCATAAGCTACATCTCCTCCTACAGCCTTCACATAATTTTTCCACCACGTGAGTGCACTATCTTGTAAAGTGCACGATGCATACTTGGTCATGTCCTTTTCAACACAACCACTGATTTTAAACATAGTCTCCATCTTTTCTATCCACCGGGTTAAACCGATCGGTCCTTCTGTTCCACTGAATGATGAGGGCTTGCAAGCTTGAAAAGTTTTGTAAGTGCACCCCACACGAGGATTTGGGTTAACTGCAGCACCTCTTGCAGCCTCGACCAATAACATTCTGTCGTTCACTCGCTGATTGATGAGTTCCTGGATTTCTTGTTCCGTCATTCGGTTCAATCGCGCCATATTCTTCTATAAGAATGAAAAGAAAATAATTATTCACATGGAATATTATAGATGTAGTGTATATTTACAGTACATTATAGCTTATTAATAATATGAACCAGGTATTATTATAAAAGCCTTTTCTTCTTATTAGCGTTTTATAATTATATCTAGGGTAGTACCTACCCGTTAATGTCCATACTTAATAGCTTAGTACAGAATCAATTACTACCATCTAAATAATACTTAACCATGGAAAATTATTGCATTTCACACTTCACTATTTTACATATGCTTATCTTACATCGAACATTAAGCAAACCAAACTAATAATATTATACAAAACATTATATGATCCCATGGTTTAATACGGCAGCGCATCGTTTGGTCTATTTTCTAGGACGTTTAGGTTCAAAGAATCGCTTAACGCTTATCCTGGCTGTCTGCCTATATTTTGGCTGTGGGACTGAAGAACTGGATGCCGGGATAGAACGAATAGGAATAGCGGGAATAGGGGTGGTAGTGTCTAGTGGAGTTGGTGCCACATCATCCTCACTAAACTCGGGATTTGAATTTTCTAATTCATTAGCCTTTCGTTTCTTTCCTAGTTCGAACTCGTCTTTTGTAATTTCCTGTATTTCTTCCTCGGGTTCACTTTCCTCCTCGGGTTCACTTTCTTCCTCGGGTTCACTTTCCGGTTTCTCTATAGTTGGTTCATCCGGAATTTGTGAGTCTTCCCCAAAGATATCATTTTCGTCATCGGATAGGTTAATGACTGGAACACCATCTGAAGATTCTGATTCGGAGTCGCTGAATGTGATAATAAGTTTCGAGCCCGACATCTATCACATAACAACTAACCCATTAGTACTACATAATATTTACATATAAATTTTAACCAACAATGATAAGCAATGGTTTTTAAATCAGACCCGGTCAAAGTCCAGACTTACTAATGTATCCTAACGACTTATCAGTTAGACACACTAATGCAAACCTGGTTCGCTAAGACCACCGCTCTGATACCACATGTCATAACCCGTCCTTAACCATAAGAACGAGTTAGATAACGTATGATTTCATTGCGAGGTATTGACCTCTATATGCGACATTTTTAAAAGAACAACTGCATTTATTTTACATTACAAACCATAACTCTTATTTTAATACAAGCTTTAGACAATAAAAAGATGATTATCGTTTAGCGATAATCTTAGACTTACAAACTTTACATGTGATGATAACAATACGATTTCTAGCATATTTTACATTACAAATCCTCCGATATGCAGTTTTATTTTTGACACAAATATGCATACTCAAGATCTTGTTTAAATTCAACATGTTGCAGCGGAAGCTTTTAGTTATCACCTGAGAATAGACATGTTTAAAACGTCAACATAAAGTTGGTGAGATATAGGTTTAATGCCGGCAGCAATATAAATATATAGACCACAAGATTTCATATATAAACATTTTAATAAAAATATTCTAAGTGGTTGAGCACTTGATAACCATACTTAACATTTAATCACGTCGCATATTCCCTTTATTATGAAATCTTACTACACCGTACCAAGTGTAGTCACGAAACGAAGTACTGTGCAACCGTTGAATACTGGTCGTCCAGTCCGGTTGGGGTTGTCAGGCCCGATAGATCTATCAACAGGATTCGCGTTTACAATACCGCTGTAAATAATAGTTACCAAGCTACAGGGAAGTATGCCAGTGGTACAACTCAACGTAGAATATATTTTTCAGTTACTTGTGTCCATATCGTAAAACATAAAATACATGTATTCTCATCCCGAAATATTTAGAGTTTAAAAGTGGGACTATATACTCACTTTTGCCTTGAAGATATATATTTTGACTTGGTCTCCGGTTGATATCACGAACCTATCCATATATAGTTTATCAATATATTTCCATTTTAAACAATCGTCACATATATATACTTATTATACTTTTAATAGTTTTAATAATTTCTTAGTCCGTAGTTAGCAGTCCGATGTTAGTAATTTAATTTTAATGGTTCATATTTAGGTGTTTAATAAATAAAACCCCCATCGAAATAAATAAAACCCCCATCGTATATGTATTGGTCGAGATTAATCTTGACCCACGGTACCGGTGTTGTCAAATGACGTGTTGCGTACATAAAGTACCGGTGTTGTCAAATGACGTGTTGCGTACAATCATGGGATCTTATGATTAATCTTCTCGTATTGTTTACGGGTGATCCTGAACCATATAAAATTAAATTATGAGTACATATATATAAAATATCATGTTATTTTAAAAAGATGTGATTTATTTAATTTTCTCCAATTATTTTCGTAGCTAAACTAGTCTTGAATATCCGATTTTGTTTTGGTCGTAGTTTCTTCGTTACAACTCCGTTTTCGTTGATTCAACTTGCCATCTCCTTGGATCGAGTTCCTCTTTAAGACTATGAACTGTAAATACCTTATTTTGTATTCGAAATCACAGGTCATAGGTCAAACTTTAGTGAAACCTATGAAGTTAATCATTTTTGTTACAAAAATATCATTTAATGACCATTTTTCTAAAAATACTTATACTTTGAATTAAATCATGAAATTTTTATGTGTTATCATATTCATAGAAAATATCATTTTTCCAGAAAATAAACCTCAAATTCAAGGTTCAAAATAGTTTTTAATTATCCAACCCAAAACAGCCCCCGGTTACACTCCGACGTCGTAAAAACAGTTTTTAAGGTGTTCTTTGAAAAACCAAATTATACCTTGTTAAATTAGCATATATTTAAGTTATATTACAGGTCTTGAAGTATTTTAAAAGTTAAGTTAGAAGGATCTATTTAGTTTGCAAACAAGTTTGAAAACATTCAAACTATGTTCTTGTTGTTAAAATTTTATACCACAAAATAAGATAGCTATATATATATGAATCGAATAAGGTTATGAACAAAGTTACTACCTCAAGTTACTTGGACAAGATTGCTGTAAAAGAGGAGTAAGAACCTAGAACCAAAATGGTGATGGAATTGGATGAAAGATTGGAAGTAAGTTTGTGTTCTTGGAAGGATTCTTGAAGTGTTTTTGTAAGAGTTTTCTTATGGTGATTAAGTGATGTTTTTATGGCTAGATCTTCATGGATATTAGCTGAATGGTTATGGAGTTTAAGACTCTTAAAAGTGTGTGTGTTTTTAGCTAGAGGTTTGAGGTAAAAATGAATCAAAAATTGAAAATGGATGGAGTATAAATGGTGATGTAAAAGGTGTATAAGTTTGTAATTTTGTGAAAAAATCTTTTAATCATGTGAAATTGTCATACTAGATAACAAAAGTAGTTACCTTATACATAAGGCATTGAACAAGGGCTGGTTGGTGGTGATTTGATGTGTATATACCAATAGTAAATACGTATAGAAGCTAGGTATGATACGAGTACATGTACTCTAGATATACGTATAGAAATTTTGTGAAAAATGGAATGAGAATTCAAATATAGCTATCTTTTGTGAATACACTTATATTGTTTTATGTATTTAAGTCCTTAAAAAGTGATTAAATACATTACTTATACGATATATGTATAAACATTATAGGTCATAAGTATTTATGTCAAATAACGTTACGTATGGTTATCGTTTTGAAAACTTAAGTTAGTAGTTTCAAAATATACTTATAACTTATTGTTATTAATACAAAATGAGATATTAAAACATTCTTGGATCATGTTAAATATGTATATATACATATATATACACAAACGTATAATTATCATATATTGTATAGTTCATGATATCATCGGTCAAACTAGACGGTCAAACGTTGTGTAAAACTCATTTCAAAAACATAAGTCTCAACAATTTGGATTGCTTATCATGTTGGTAAGGTTTAATTTATGTAAATATTAATCTTATAAGTATAGAACGATCGAAAAAGTGCGGGTCATTACAATGTGTTAGAACAAGAAGGCAAGTTCAGTTTGATGGTCAAGTTGATACTCATATGACAGCTGTTGCTGCATACTTCGAGAACTCATGTCATATTTCTAGAATCGAGCCAAAGACAACTAAAGAAGCGTTGAAGCATGTTCATTGGGTAATGGCTATGCAAGAAGAAATTCAGCAATTTCATCGTTTAGATATTTGGAAGCTAGTTACCAAACCGCATGGAGCTAAGGTAATTGATCTCAAATGGGTTTGGAAGTGCAAGTTTGACGAAGATGGCAATGTGATCCGTAACAAAGCAAGATTAGTTGCTAAAGGTTATCAGCAAGATTCTGAATTCGATTATGATGAAGTTTTTGCTCCTATTGCCAGATTGGAGGCCATTCGCATTTTTCTGACTTTTGCTTCATTTATAAAGTTTAAAGTGTTTCAAATGGATGTTAAGAGTGCATTTCTTTATGGCAAGCTAAACAAACGAGTATATGTCAGTCAACCTCCGGGTTTTGAAGATCATCTTCATCCTGACAAAGTTTACCAGTTACGTAGAGCCCTATATGGTTTACATCAAGCCCCAAGAGCTTGGTATGGACGTCTGAAAAGTTATCTGCTCTAAAAAGGTTATTAAATGGGCACGGTAGATTGTACTCTGTTCATGAAGGTTAAAGATGGTGATATTATTTTGGTCTAGATCTATGTAGACGACATTGTTTTTGGTGCTACTAAGAAGAAACTCGTCGATGAGTTCGAACAGGTGATGAAGGATGAATTTAAAATGAGCAAATTGGGTCTCTTACATTACTTTCTTGGTTTACAAGTCGAACAGACTAGTAATGGTATTTTTCTTCATCAAGCAAAGTATGTAAATGATATACTCGAATGTTTTGGTATGACTCAAGAACGTCCTGTGTCAAACCAGCTAGCTGTTAATCATGGTCTTTTTTAGACTGTGAAGGGGAGCCTGTTGATCCTACATACTATCGAGCAATCATCAGATCGCTTATATATCTTACTACATCTAGGCCAGATATTATGCTCGCAACATGTATGTGTGCTCGTTATCAAGTTAATCCGAATACAGTTCATCTTACAACTGCCAAAAGAATCCTACGTTATCTGTTGCATTCTCCCAATCTTGGCATCTGGTATTCGAACGAAGACAAGTTTGATCTTGTAGCTTACAGTGATTTAGACTATGCAAGTTGCAAAATCAATAAAAAGTCTACATCAGGTGTATGTCAGTTTCTAGGAGAAAGGCTGGTGTCCTGGCAGTGCAAGAAACAAACTGCAGTTGCGTTTTCTACGTGTGAAGCTGAATATATCGCTGCTGCTAGTTGCTGCTCACAATTTGTTTGGATCCAACAACAACTTCTCGATTACGGACTAAGAATCTCTTTCTCTCCTCTTTATATTGATAATAATGCTGCTATTGCAATTACTAAGAATCCTGTGCAACATTCTAAGACTAAACACATAGGTGTTAAATATCATTTTCTTAGGGATTGCCATGAGAAAAAGATTATTGAGGTTAAGAGAATAGGTACTAAGGACCAGAGGGCTGACTTATTCACTAAGGCTTTTGATAAACCTAGGTTCTTGCTACTGTTAGAGATGAATGACATTGTTGATCGAGACAAAGTGATTTCGGATGATGTGTTTGAGGGTTAATCAAACTTTTAGACTTTGCATGTAGGATGCATGACATATAGATTTTAGTTTCTTATTATCTGTATTGCATATTTGTTGCTTACTGTCTGCATTTACTTGCATGATTTCTTTCATGTTTGCATGCTAGTCTGTAGTTATTTTCTGTTTCTTTTGTTAAAATGCTAAAAGACAAAAAGATTTTATGTTTTAGTATTTTAGGGGGAGTATATGTTTCAACAGAAAATACCTAAAAAGTGTAAAATGCCTCATCAGAAAACCTTAAAAAGTTGAAAAATCCGAAAATGAGCTTGTTTTGATTAATATGTTGGACGTGAAGAAATTACTGTACTGAGAATTGATATATTTGATTAGTAAGGACTGATTTGAACGTTTATGTTTATCTTTTGTGTGATGTACTGATAGATGTGACTTATGAATTCTTGGCATTAGACAATCATAATAAGAATAACGATCATCTAAGATTCAGAAGTCATGAACGATTTGTAGCGTTTGAAGGTAGTCACCTAATTATCTCCGAAATCGTATCTAATGATAATTATTGAGGAACTCAACAGTCGGTTGAGGGTATCCCCTATCATAATTGATAATCGTTAGAGAAAGTTGGGGGTGAATTTTAAGTTGAGGATTATCTGTTTCGCTGGTGCATACCACGTTGTCACGGGTCTAAGACTTTATAATTGAAACTAAACCCCGAAAATATCAGAGAAAATTAGTTTATGTCGAAAGTAAGTGTCCCTTCTCGCTTAAGGTTGAAAAGTATAATTCCTTATTGCGGACCGTTCAAGCATTTAAGGGAGAACACCTTCGAGTGATCTGAGCAAACAACAAAGAAACATGAGTTCATGCATAACAATGGAAAATCCATTCATGATGGCGTTCAAAATCAATATATCAAAAGACTGTGATATGCTGAAAAAGAAATATCAAAAGAAATTCAAAGTAAAAAATAATTGGCGTATCAAGATGGCAAAGTCCTGAAAGTATGAAGAATACTGATTCATGATGTGCTCATAAAGAACTCAGATCATTCTTAGTGTGACGCCCCCGCGCAGCTTGAATTGTTTAATCACGACGTTCACACTGAACTATCAAGATTCTTGTCATCTGCAATATAGAGTTATACCTATTAAGACTATAAGTTGAAAAGATACTTATCTAGATATACTCTAATTAAATATATATATGAAAGTTTAACTTTCAATTCCGTTTTCCATGTCAACTTGAACATAATGAAGTTAAGGGCTTTGATATTTATTTCGTGTGACAACTGGTAATCAGGCAAGTCTGCTTTAACTGTAGACCAATCCCCACGGTAAATAATGCGCCTATTTGGATAATCTAATATATTCTAAAATCTGCCGTTCCAACTAGATTGAAGATTATCAATACACTGATGGAAGCCAAAGGCTGACAGGGTTATTCAAAATGCTGTGAGAACCGTCCTGTTCAATTTGAATGAAATACATGGAAAGAGATAACGGAAAGTTACATGTAATGAATTGACAACCTAATAAAAACGCACAATAATAAGTGATAGAAGAATCAAGGATTAATGAACTTAGCGTGATCTCAAAAATCATTGCCTTATAGTGTTCAAGTAATTAATGCCAACATGATTGTCGAAGTGTCCGAAATGAATATGTTCATGTTTAATGAGGATTGATATCAGTAATTGCATGATAATAGACATAGACTGGATAATTAGGAATGAACAACAGAAATTGATTCAATATGTCAGTTCTGATCCATTTTTAAATTGTTAATCATTTAGCTTTCAAAAAGAATGTGGATTTATATGTTTTTATCTGTTTATTTATGTATTTTGCATTGAAAACTGAAAAACAACAAAAAGATTTTAGTTTTGCATGTTATTGCATTTCATGGTAGAATGTCTTTTCTTTGCATATTTTTAGTTACATGACATTATATTTCAGAAAAGCTATAAAGATTTTATGTTTTCATTATTTTCTGATTAATCCTCTGAATATGCACAACTACATCTGAAAGAACCTTGTCGAGATCAAGATATTTTTGGCCACCAAATCCATAAGATTGAAGTTTTTAGAGCTGGTGATTACTTGAAGGACTTTAATGATTTAAGGTTGTTAGAGAACTCAAGATGACATTACACTGTAGGATTTACTCTTGGAACATAGAATGTTTAGAGTAATAACCTTGTTTGGGTTAGGATTTTTGATCTACGTAAGTTTGATGATCATTTCTTGAAGGATTAGTGATTTATGACTCAAATTGAAAGTGTTAGTTAGCTCTAAGATTGCGAAACGAGTCGAAATCCTAAGTTTATGAAAATTGAAAATTTGAAATTGCCTAAGTGGCTCACTCGCATGTTTGATGTGTGAACCGTACGAGTAACCACACGCGTGATATTAACCGTATGGCTGACCTTGTTCTAAAATGTCCTAAGACATCAGGGTCACATGCACGAGTAATTAGGTGAGATGCGCGGTTGATGGTGGATTATGTGATCAATCGTACGGTTGATCAAGAGAGTATAAATAGGGAGTGATGAGCACAGTCGCTCACACTTGTGCTCCCAATTTTTTGTTCTCTCAAATTTCGTCCTTCACCGATCAAGTTTTCCATCGCAGCATTTGTTTATCACATTTTTCCGACCTCAGCGCCACCTAATAGGTAAGATTTCATTGAGGTTAAGCCTGTTAATTTGTTGTTTGAATGATTCGAAACCCTTAGGGTTTGTAACTCGAATTTTGTGTAATTGGTGCTTGTTTTGATCAGTGTTTGTTATTGTTTTGAGTTAAACGGATCCTATATATGCTATTGTGATGTAAATCGGTCCCTAAAACGATCAAAAATGTAATTTGTGGAATTTAAAAAGGCATTTAATACGGGTTTCATCAGACATGCACGAGTGATATCACTCGCACGAGTTAGACATGACTCGCACGAGTCAGTACACGGTTGATGATTAACCGTGTGAATCTTTGAGCTCACTTGTTACATTTGATTAGCTTGATCACTCGTTTGACAGAGCTGACACGTGTGATTACACGTACGAGTCACCACACGGTTGACTCACTCGCTTATAAACAGTACCTCAACCGTGCACCTTGTCTGAAACCATATTACTGCTCAAATGTGTCAACAGTGGCACGAGTGACTATATCACTCACACAGTTGATTACTCAGCCGCACGTGTGACATTATCATTCGCACGGTTTATCATGTTAATATGTTTATGACACTTTGATGCGAATGCTTTGATATTTTATAATATGTGGGTTGTATTTCTAACATTTCTGTTAATGTTTCAGTTTGTTAAGATATCACCAATGGCAGAACAACAACTTAATGTTCCGGCTGTTAACCCAGAAGCTCAGGGGGAGCAACAGCAAGATCCTCAAGTGAATCTGATTAATCCGCCTGTTCAACAATAGACTATTCTAGAGAAAGGCAAGCTCAACAATCAAGTTACTCTTTATGATACTACTCTTGAAAGAGGTTCTCATTTTAAAGAGATTGTGGAGTTTCTAAAGCGCTCAAGGATTCATACAGCTATCTCTACTGCATGTACGTCATACTACAGCCATCGGAGAGAGTTCTGGAAGAACACTTGTAACGATCGCTCCAAATCCATATGGACGAACACGTCATTCATTGATTTCATTGCGAGGTATTTGACCTCTATGTGATACATTTTGTAACATTGTATTCGTTTGAAAAGGTATTTCATAAATGAATATATAAATTCCAGGTTTTTAACATCTGATGATTCCTACGTATAGACAATCACCATTTAAATAGTTTACAATAATACATCTGTTGACAATACAGTCAAAATAAGATACATGGTAATGGTTTGGTGAATGCAAGTTTCTTGTATATAGCATGTATGACTCCAAGCACATATCTTGTATCACGTATAAGCAAACAGCGGACGACTTCTAGAATCCTGAGAATAAACATGCTTCAAGTGTCAACACAAAGGTTGGTGAGTTCATAGTTTTAATATTACACATAATCCGTATATCAATGTAGATTACAAAAGTTCAGTTGTTTTATTCAAAACGTTTATCAATAGGTTTTACATAAAAGGTGGATCACAAGATTTCAGTTGTTTCATCTGAAACGTTTATCAATCGGTTCTACAAAATTGAGCACCCTGGTAACTAAACTTTAACGTTTATATAATTTGTACCCTTTATATAATCATCTTAATAATACACGCAAACCAACGTGTACGCTTCTCAAATAGCATACGCCCGTTAAAAGGCTAGTGCTCTAGCTCGGACGGGGATATCAAGCCCTATGGATCCATATACTACTACTCGCGCCCACCAGTTCTTATAACTGGCAGTTAACAGTTACCAAAGCTAAGGGATTTTCGGTTCAAACTCAGTGTAGAATTTAGTATGTACTTGTATCCATTGCGTTTAAAATAAAGTGCATGTATTCTCAGCCCAAAAATATATATTGCAAAAGTAATTAAAAAGGGATCAATGAAACTCACGCATATAAATATTGTAAATCAGTTTATAAAGCATTTGCATGTATTCTCAGCCCAAAAATGTGGAGAGTAAAAGGGATCATATGAAACTCACTGTTTAATATTGATATACAATATTGTAGGAAAGCACGTAGACGCATCGGAGATGATAAACACGAGGTTTGATTCACAAAAATACCCCCGAACATTACCCATAATTTTTTTGGCAATAACCCATAATTTTCTTAGCTCTAGCTCGCTTGGAAACCATTTTGAAAGTGACAAGCTCATAACCTCGTCGTAGTATTTTATGTATAATACTAATTAATAATAATAATAAGATTATTAATAATATTAATCTTAATAATAATAATAATAATAATAATAATAATAATAATAATAATAATAATAAAATAAATACGGAGTAATATGTATGTGTGTGTGTTAATGTGTCGAGCAAAATGTCATTTTATAGCATCAGGCCAGACTTTTGCCTCCATGCGATCGCATGGATTTATAGGCTTGTCGCCATGCGATCGCATGGCCTCAGATTCCAGCTCACAAATTTTTGTTTTCTTGTTTGTCGACATAATATTAAATTAATATAAATATAATATATATAATTTATATAATTAATTATATATTATATTAAATTCACGTGCATAGTTGACTTGTAATTTTTGTTCCGATAAGTCGTACGTCATCACTCGACTAATGTCCCGGTTCCAGTTTTTCGAATGTCCTTTCGTACCTTTAGAACAATTGCATTTTACGTTTCGTGTCACGTACCTTTGTCAAAATATAGCCTTAAATTATTCATAAACTATACCACTCATAGTATAACTTAAACTTTCAAATGTTTTGGTCATTTACTTCTATAAATCATCGTCTCGCTATTTGTTAATATAGGTATAATATATACATTTTCATTTTGAAATAGTGTTTTACTGTAGCAAAGTCAAATTTTACTGTAGCAATTCACTGTAGCAAAGTCAATTTCACTGTAGCAAATAGTGATTTTCGAAAACACTGTAGCATTTTGAGTAATGTGGCAATTTGAAAACACTGTAGCAAATTAGTGTTTAACTGGTTCATCTTAAACGCTTTAGTTAACTTATCTAAATATCAATTGAATCAATAAACGAATATTACTATCGTTTATTATATATATGTATATATCTTTTTAATATACATAAATCAGTTTTTAAATACACATTGGAAGTTATTTATAAATAAATTTTAATAATAAATATTTCAACTTATCATATACATTCAAATAGATATTTAAACCAATAAGTTTAATGTACGGTATCAAACAATTAATACATTGTTACCTTTTCATGTTATAGTATATATGTATCTATTTACATATAATTGTTCGCGAATCGTCGAAAACAACCGAAGGGTATTTAAATATATAAAAGTAATTCAAAAATTTTGAGATTCAGTTTTACAGACTTTGCTTATCGTGTCGGAAATGTTAATCATACAAAGATTAAGTTTAAATTTAGTCGAAATTTCTGGGTCATCACAACACTGTACTTGATGTGTCAGATACTGAAGAGAAAATTGTTAGTAAGGTTCAAGGACATGAGATAACTGTTTCTAAGTCTGTGATAAGGAAGATTTTAGGTTTTAATGATGAGAGATGTTCCCACATGACGCTCAATCGAGAAAGAATATATGGATGTTTCAAGAGATGTGCTTATTCTGGCTATATCTCGGGTAAATCTGAGCTGATGAAGACTCTACTGCCTCCACAGTTTAGATATCTTGCTCACGTGATCATGCATTGTTTGAGTGGTCGTAAAGCTGGGTTTGACAAGTTGAATGAGAAAGTACAAAGCATGTTGTGGCACTTGTTCTCAGAGCCCCATATGATTTCTCAGGATTTGTTTACTACTACTTCAAAGCAAATCTTTTCAGTTCTACTCAGAGATACCTGATCTATGCCCTTTTTCTTCAATTAATCATTAATGATGCTGCACCTGAGTTACCAAAGCTTGAAGAGGATATTATTCACCTTAAGCCGATGAATCCGATTACTTTTCGAAGGATGGAGGAGACATGAAACGAAGATTTGAAGCCTAATTTTAACATAAAGCTTATTTGTCATCTGATCAAAGAAAACTATCGATGTCTAGCTGGTAATGCGTGGAGAAATGAAGATTCAGACTCTGACTACGAAGTTTCTGATAAGGAATGTGAGGGTGATAATCAACGAGCTACTGGTGAAGTTCAAGAAGGAGGTAATGTTGATGATGAGATGATCAAAGGTGATGATGAAGTGACTGAGGAAGATGTTAGTTTGAAACAAAGAAAGAGGAAAGGCAAAGAACAGATGACTGAACAACCAAAGAAGAATGAGAAGAGAACTAAATATCAGTTTGATTCACCTCAAAAGTCATCTCAAGGAGGTTCTAAGCAACAGGCTCAGAGACAACCATCCGGTTTCATGAAGGACGCAAGAGCTGCTGCTACCATACCAAGACCTACCCCAACAACACCTCAGATCACGCCATTAGAATTCAAGACACAGCAAAATCTGTTGATGTCTTTGATCACCAAAATAACCAATCTGGAAAATCAAGCCATTGAGGACAAGAAAATTAGTGAAGCTAAGATTGAGTCATTAGTATATGAAAAAAGAGGTTATCTGATAGATTGGACCGTCAGAAGGGAAGGACGGATAAGTTGAGAAAGAAAGTGTTGGCAATTAAGAGTGAGAATAAGGAGAAGTTGAAGGATTTGAACAATAAGATCGAATCGATTACCTCTGGTAAAACAAAGTTAATTAAGGAGAGAGGAGAAGAGTATTCTTCTGATTTGGGTGGTGATGATGAGAAAGATGATGAAGAAGATGCTGGAACTGGAGGACCCTCTTTTGATATACCGTTAGTGATACCTATTCGAAGCTTTAATGAATACGGTGAGGTCTTTACTGCTGAATATTATATGAATTGTTCAAATGTTTTTAATGATGCAGAAAAGGGGGACGTTTCACCAAGTGAGTTTCCATTGGAACAGCTTGCTGCTCTGGCATATGACAGTGAAAGCGATACGGAGAATGCATAGTCAGTTGAAGCTGAAGACAAGGCTCCACAAGAAGGGCCAGCTGATGAAATCCCTCCCGAATCAATCCAAAATATCAACTTAAGTGATTTTGATAACCTGTTCGAAGATGAGAAGAGTGAAAGTTCTGTTGGTAAGGAAAGTATGAAAGAGAATGTGATTGTCGAATCCGAAGATGAGTTTGAGATAGAGTCTGAGGATGTCGAGGAAGAGGAAGAAGTGGAAATTGTTATGCCGTCGCTTGCACCATACTCAAATCCGTCACTCAATACATTAAGTGACTTCTTCAATTTGAGTAGTGATGTGAAACAGAAGAACTTAATTGAGTTAGAAAAAGTGAGGAAGGTATACAAAGAAAAAGTGAAAGAAGTGGATGTTCTAATTGAAAAGAACAAGAAAATCCGACATGAGAAACTGCTCGTTGAGAAAGAAAGAAAAGAATTTGAGCTGAAGAAGAAGAAACTCCGAGCCGAGTAAGCCAGAGCCGAGGCATGGAATGAGATCAATGAATGGTTCAAACATGATAGGGTTAAAGTAAATAGAAACATTGAAGAAGACAAAATCTGTCAGAGTTGGTGGAAACAGAACGTCGTTAACCCTGATCAATTGAATAAGCCAGAACTCGAGCCGAAGTTTGCTAGTTTCTACGAAAGGGGAAAGAGAACCAAGAAGTATTCCAAGGGTAAAATACTAAGCTGGGGTTACTTCAAGGAGATCAATTGTTTCGCGATCAAGAGGGAATGAGGAGTTGATTACATGGCACGTCCTAGTCACTTCAAAACTCTATCGTACTTTGAGATCATGCAACTTGCTAAGCTGAAGATGTTGAATGCTGAAGATTGTGACCTTTCCAGGTGGTTTCACAGAAAACTCATATATGAGTATAAGACAGGGAAATGGGACATCTTTAAGTCAACAGCCACCAGGTTTTCCATGCACCCAACAAAGAGAAATTCTAAAGGTGGACCTGTACGCGTTGTTAAGTTCCGTCCAGCCAAGTACATGAAGCAATCTCCATTGATGCCCTTACCCAAAGATATATGCAAAAACTTCAGATGGTGGTTCTATGATGAGTTTCCGGAGGAAGCAGTGATCTTGACTGCGATTGAGAAGGAAGATGGAAGCAAACAGTTTGACAATGTGAGGATTTTAGATCCTATGTGGCTGAGGAACTTATCGAGATTTGATGTGGAGACACTTCACCGCCATCACAATACGTTTAGAGATGATCGAGAAGAGGAAGCTATGAGATATCAACGTGTGATCGATGTCTACTATGCATACCTCAACATAAACAGTGATGCTCAAAGCTCAAACCAAGTTCAAGCCAACTGATCTATGTCAGATACTGTGTTGCTCGTTTGTATTTTGTTATTGATGATGTATTTAGGCGAGAGAGAGAATCTAGATATGTACTTGATGTTAAACCGATGTTACTTTTGGACTTATATGTATTTCATGGAGGTTTACTTTATTGTAATCGATTGTCTAGGTCCTAGGGGTAGTTGTTAATGCATTTTATGTAAGTCCCTAGACATCTAACCTACATCCATTGCAGGTACTTCAGTTTATGGAATACCATGATCGCTCGTTATTATCCTATCTGTGTTTGTATGTGGTTACAGGTACTGCAGAAACGCGATATGGATGTTTGACTATGTTAGACTTAGTCAGACGTGCGAGTGAAGTCTCATTCGTACGGCTGACAGGCTCATACGCACGGTTGATGCTGGGCTAAGTCACAATTATAACCTAAATGAGAAGACTCAAGTGAGTGATCACCCGTACGGCTGATGAAGCCAACTCGTACGTGTGATGAATGACTCGTACGGGTGAGTCAACAGCAGAGGTATATAAGTGTTATGTTCTTCATTTTAGGTTAAGCTTCTCAGACACACACACCACTCAGATCTGGTAAACCCTAATCCGATTCTCTCTCAACCCAAATTACTCCAGTAGTGAATAATAGCTCTAGGCATTAATCTAATCACACAAATCCAATCCTTATTGTGGTTTGACTAATTTAATCCCAAAAAGCTCCTAATATTAACTAGTTATGGTTCGATTCACTAATTCCGCCTTTGTGTGAATTAAACCTGTTGATTTCGAAGTTCCTAGTCAAGTTTCATCATTATTATCATTAATATTAGTATTAGTGATATTATTATCATTATTATTATTTCTATTATTATTATTAGTATTATTTTGATTAGTAATATTATTATTATTTTCTATTATCAGTATTTTTTTTATTCCAATGAAACTAATAATAATATTATTATTAATATATTTAATTACATTTACAAATTCTTAATATTAATATTTAATATAAATAAAATTACATAGGATCACCTTTGTGTTTGAAGTCTCAATCAAGACTGTACCTAATTGATTCTCCAATACTCAATTTTAGTATGAACCAGGATTCAGACATCAACTAAATCCAAAATCTGTTAGCCATTGTTATCACCTTTTATATTTTATATATATATTTTTAAATTGTCTGCACAAATGATTAAACTGTCGATTTCCTTTTTGCTATAAAATAGCCAATTAACTCATGTTATTTGAGAGGAGTCAATCAGTGTCCTAATTATCATTATCACATAACAATTAACACCCTGTGTATCGATTAAATTTCAAACAGAAAGAGGCAAGAACACAGTCTTACCCTGTTTTCATATTCGATTTAGCAATAAATCAAATTCGAGTTAAATTTCAAAGTGTGTTAATGCCAAGTTGTTAGGAACCCTTCATTCAAACTATCTGTAAGTTTCTAAATTCCAATTTCGTTTCTTGAACTCGAATTTAAGAGTCAAATTTTATTTTAAAAAAAAGTCAACAATTTTGTTCTTCATGAAATTTAGGTTCATTTTAATGATTCTGTTTCAATTGAGGATTCATAAAGTTTATAATATTGATTTAGAACCTTTTTCATATTGTAATTCTAATCTGTAACAATCTAAAAATTAAAATTGAATCTAGCGTTCTTCGTGTTCTTGACTGGATTGAGCATTAGCTCGAATTATAATGAAATTTAAAAATGTAAAAATGCTGTCATGTGAGAATTCATCTATTTGAACTTTCTGTGAAATCTCACATTCCAATTCCTCGTAACGATTACAAATTTTAAGAGTCAAGGTTTTATTTCAAGAAGTCAACATATTTGTTCATCACAAAATTCGTAATAGTTTTGATGTTTCCTGTTTTATTGATGATTTCAAAAGTTTATAGCAATGGTTTAGCATCTAATTCATATTGAAATTCAAGCCTAATTGTTCCAAATTTCAAAAATCAAACTTTGAGTTCATATGGGTATTTAAAAAGTCATCTGCTGCTTGTTTCTGTTTAATTACGTTTTGAAATCGAACCAAATTATTTTATGGTCGATGTTGTTTCATAATAAATCCTAAAACTGAATAAATAAAATTTTTAATAACTTGGTTTAAATTTTTGGTCGAGGGATTTTCGATAAAGAAGAAGAAGTAGGAAAGGGAAACAGAATAAATGAGTTTAAATTTAAATGGATGTCGATTTAAAACAGATATGTAAGCACAAACGAATGGTATAAGGAAGTGTCGGGTCATCAAGAGGTCTCGGGTTCGAGCCCCGTTGGGAACATTTCTTTTTACGCAAAGTTTTTAAGGGTATACACTCTTAACTTTATTTCTATTATTATTATTATTATTATTATTATTATTATTATTATTATTATTATTATTATTATTATTATTATTATTATTATTATTATTATTATTATTATTATTATTATTATTATTATTAACATGTATTATTATTAAATGTAATTATTATCATTAATTTAGTTATTAATAAATATAATGAGTATTATTACTATTATTATTATGTTTATGATTAAAATTATTATTTTTACATATTCATTAATATTGTTATTATTATTATTGTTATCTATATCAATATCAATAAAGGTATTATTGTTAGAATTTTAGAATTTTCAGTGTTATTAATATAGGTATTATTATTACTAAGAAAATGATGCAAAAATATTATTACTTCACTAATATTAGTATTTGTACCATTTTTTATAATTATTAGTATTATTATCATTAACATCAGTATCATTATTAATAAAATCGTTATTATTATTATTATTATTAGTATTATCATTATTAATAAAGTTATTATTATTAGTAAATCATTATTATCAAAACTATCAATTTTAACAAATAAATATTTTGTACAAAAATTATACTTACTATATATACTATAATTATATTTCATATAATAATACATCAAACATACTAATATTTTTATATAAATACTTACATATAACAAAATGTATAGATAAAAATTAATTTTAAATATATATACAAAATATACAAATATAACATAAGATATATTACATATAAATAAAGTATATATTTAAATAGATTTTAGTATAAATTCTATATAACTACACATATCTAAAAATCTATACAATTAATGAATGAAATTATGAAATTTCTATTAAATGTTTTAATAGATATACAATTGATATAGGTTCGTGAATCCGAGGCCAACCCTGCATTATTCAATATTTCCGTATGAATATTTTTACTACAAAATATTGTATAGTGAGTTTCATTTGCTCCCTTTTTAAATGCTTTTGCAATATATATTTTTGGGACTGAGAATACATGTACTGCTTTTATAAATGTTTGACGAAATAGACACATGTATTCAAAAATTACATTCTATGGTTGGATTATCGAAATCGAATATGCCCCTTTTTAGCTTGGTAACCTAAGAATTAGGGAAATGGCCCCTAATTGACGCGAATCCTAAAGATAGATCTATGGACCTTGACATTTTCCATTCGGGTTACGAATGCTTTAGTACTTCGATTATCATGTCCGATGAGAGTCCCGGAATGATGGGGATATTCTATATGCATCCTGTTAGTTCGGTTATCAAGCGTTCACCATATGAATGATTTTTATCTCTATGCCATGCGAAATGCCTGATATGAGATTATGTTTATGAGAAATGGAAATGAAAATCTTGTGGTCTATTAAAATTATGGAAATGATTGATTACGATAAACCTATGAACTCACCAACCTTTTGGTTGACACTTTAAAGCATGTTTATTCTCAGGTATTAAAGAAATCTTCCACTGTGCATTAGCTCATTTTAAGGATGTTAATTGGAGTCATTCATGGCATATTTCGAAAGACATTGCATTCGAGTCATTGCGTTCATCAAGATTATTATTAAGTCAATTATAGTTGGATGTATTATGAAATGGTATGCACGCCGTCAACTTTCATTGAATTGAAAGTTTGTCTTTTAAAAATGAATGCAATGTTTGTAAAATGTATCATAAAGAGGTCAAGTACCTCGCGATGTAACCAAATGTAATGTATTCGTCCAGATGGATCAGGACGAGGCATTAGAGTTGGTATCAGAGCGGTGGTCTTAGTGAACTAGGTCTTGCATTAGTGTGTCTAACTGATAGTTGTTTAGATGCATTAGTGAGTCTCGACTTCAACCGTGTCTGCATGTCAAAAGTTTTGCTTATCATTTCGTGTCGAAAATTACCTGCTTATCATTCTTAGTCTAGACACGTCTTACTGCATTTAGTGCATCGATAGTGTATAGACAAAATTCATATCATAGCGTATCTGATAATTCATATTTTAGCGTATCTGTTACTGTAGACTAGCCTGACATATTCCGTAAATTCCTCCCTA
Organism: Rutidosis leptorrhynchoides; assembly: GCF_046630445.1. Classification (NCBI taxonomy): domain Eukaryota; kingdom Viridiplantae; phylum Streptophyta; class Magnoliopsida; order Asterales; family Asteraceae; genus Rutidosis; species Rutidosis leptorrhynchoides. The sequence continues at coordinate 66,351,454 of NC_092341.1, read as the reverse complement.
ATCTACGAAATCTTTTGTTCTATATATATAGATATTCTATGTAATTAGAATACCATCCGATAGCCGGAAAACATTTCATATCGAAAAATCCTTTACTCAATCTTATGAAATGGAACTCGTCACTAGTTCAACTTCTTCGGAACCCGACAGCTATTCCGACATGGATGTTCACCTAAGCTCCGAAACCAGCGTCACCAGAATGAATCAACCAATCATCCATCCCCAATTCATCTGATGGATTCGTAGTCAACTGAATCAATGGAGACGCGAAAAAGGCGATCCTTTCCATCCACCACATTGCCCTCTTGACGAAGAACCTGAAGCACTTACCGACGAACCTGTTCGAAACACCATTTTTCTCTCATTTTCAGAGTATCTCGCCATGACTATATCACAACTCAGATTCTAAACCTTATTCATTCACTCGTCTCAACCGACAATCATCCTGGAGTAATTGAAGAAGTCAACGAGCTTCGCTCTCGAGTAATCAATTTGGAGAATATGGTGCAAAACTTACCAGCTTCATCAACATCATCGGCACCAACAGTACCATCAATAACAGCACCAGTACCATCAACAATCCATGCCTCAACATCTCATTTTATACCTCGAGTATAATCATCGTTCTACGTATCGTTCTACATCAATTATCTTCGTTCTTCCTGGCGATTATGTAATCATTAATGTTTTTGAGATTATGTATTCTAGTTCTAACAGTAAACCAGATGAGTTTAATATCATATTAACTCATTAAATCAATGATTACATCTGAAGAAAATATATATGTATATGTGTTTTCATAAAGATTGTAATTAAAAATTCTTTTGTACAAAGTGTTAATGATTAAAATATTTTAACGGGTAGGTAATACCCGAGAAATATTTAGATTTCACATTAATAAGTTACACTGTACATTCTTCCAATCTGATTCAACAGTCATTTACTATCCTACTTACATCCATTAACATACGTATCCGTTCATCGCAGAATAACCATTTTTATTCAATTTCATAATTGGATTTTGACCTATCAGAATCCAACAAGTGGCATAATGAAGAAAGCAATTGACAAAAATAAAATTTGTTAGAAACAAACAAATTAACTATGATAGATCTTGTTAAGAATCCACGCTAACAAAATCCTAGCTAACTGTTCCTAGCTAACTGCTAATTCCTTATTACATTTATTTATCGCAATTTAATTATCGCAATTTTAATTCTCGCAATTTTATTTACCGTCATTTAATTCCTGTTATTATTTTACGCACTTTAAATATCGGGACATGTATACAAGGTTTTGACATATCATATCGACGCATCTATATAGATTATTTGGAATAACCATAGACACTCTATATGCAGTAATGTTCGAGTTAGCTGTACAGGGTTGAGGTAGATTCTACAATAATATATATACTTTGAGTTATGATCGAGTCTGAGACATGTATATAACGGGTTACGACATGTATTAATTAATTCGAATACTATATATTAAACTATATATGAATTGTTGAACTACTAATTGTGGACTCCTAACTATGGACTAATGACATTGGACAATTAAAATGAATTAAAATATTGATTATAATATATGAAACTAAACCTTTCTTTAAGTTTGCCACTTGATTTCATCTTAAACCTCATTTGTATCTTGACGATTATAATCTGCGTTCAAACCTTTCATGAACCTTGAAAACACCTCAATCGAGAGGATGAATCAATCACATTTCATCTACGAAAGAAAAGATTGATGCATATAGTTATGCACCTGAAAAACACTCGGAAACTGAGTAAACGTTTAACACGTAGCTGTGCTACTTCCTTTAGTGTTATTATTACCCAAAATAACTTGGTAATCCCTTTCAAAGTAGCAAATTTTGTCAGAACTCCAGCAAGTCAACCTCGACTTTTCGTTCGAAACAACCTTATTATAACCTTGACATATATGCGTGCTCTTTTATTGTTGCCGGAAAACCTTTTATATTCCACCATATTACCATCAGTGTTTAATCATCTAAAAACACAATTCTCTTAAAACTACCTCGGATTGATAACCGATGATTCAGATATCATAGCATTAACTACAGAGGAAATAGAAAAATTGTAGATGGTCTAAACGGCCAAAAGTATGATGATAAAGAAGGAAGTGTTAGGAACGCTCGATAGAAAATTTGGTACTGAAGAACAGATTGAGTAAACCATGAAGGAGACCAAGGCCAAATACAAGGACCATACCATATATTCAAAGAATCCAGGTAATTCTGGATCCGATGAAACCCTCAACGAATATCTTGCTCCGTACTCATGTTAAAATCTTGCGGAAAATCTTTCTTCATCAACCATCGAACTTAGAAATTCCAAAATATCATCATAAATATCTTCGATATTTCTGAAGATATTTTCATAAATATTCTCGTCCAAATTTTTTTATCTCTTCGTGCTATCTATATTACATCATAAAGGAAACTACTTTAGTTTCTAAATTTCTTTAAAATTTGAGTTTGAATTATGAATGATTTTGAAGTAGTATTGGGAGCTGAAGCATGAGTTAGTATAATATAATGACACTTGATCAACGTGATTATATTATAGTAAGTCATGCTGAGTTTCTAATGGGACGTGATGATTCACAGATCATAACATCATCATGTGCCATGTTACATAACTCTTTCATTCTGCTTGACTTCTGAACATATCAAGAAAATATATTCTTGATAGTTCTATTCTCAGTGATTCTGGTAATTTGACAAATCACATCGAGCTATTAAGTTCTTTCTTGTTTAGAACATTAAGTCCATTCGAAACTCCATATTTATGAATTCTAGACCATTACTCGCTTTACTAGAGGCCGAGAAGAGAATAAAAAGGCAAAGAGCTCCAAAATATAAGAGAAAATATAAAGCCCAATAACAACACGGAGGTTACAAACCGTGGATATTAATACAAATAGAAATATTAAGAAACGGTATAATTAAGAATAGTATCACCCTAAGGTAATAGTAGAAGTAAACAGATTTTTTCTGGTGGAAGATTGAAAAGAAGGATGACAAAAATGATAATTAGGAAAATATCAATGATTAGAACTGGAATTAAGCATTTTCACAATCTTTTGGATGTATGAACTAAGAAATAAAGTATAGGAATGGTGAGAATGATGGAACGGAAGAGTTTAATTTAAAACGGAAATATCAGATAGAGTAATCGAGGCAGATCACCGTATTTAATTATAGAGATCTAATTTCCTTAAATCTCGAAGAAATCAAATCTTATATAGATTTTGAAGATTTTCTTTAAATCCCTTGAATTCTGGAAATCAACCGTGACTACGTCACCGGTTAAGTCAAATCTTCATTTACTCATTTTCACTCTTTTGTGATAGCTTCACTCGTACGCTTCACATGATCGAATCATTTTATCTATATTAGTCAATAATGATAAAACTCTATTTATCAACTCATATTTTTCATGAAAACATTTTTATTGTTAGCCATGAGGACCTCACTCAAATTTCGGGACGAAATTTCTTTAACGGGTAGGTACTGTGACTACCCGGAAATTTCCGATCAAATTTAAACTTAATCTTTATATGATTTCGACACAATAAGCAAAGTCTGTAATGTTGAATCTCAAATATTTTGAAGTGATTTTACCCTTTGACTGTTTCCGACGATTCACGAACCATTATTTATAAATAAATACATATATGTATATAAATGTAAGTATATATAATAATTGGAATTAATAAAATGTAATCTTTGGAATGTAAAATGTAAAATAATAACTAATTTACTATTTATATAAATAAATATAAATTATATACATAACTAATATTATATGTAAATTATAATATATATAAAATGTATAAATATAAAATATGCAGGATATATTTATATATATATATATATATATATATATATATATATATATATATATATATATTAAAAATGACATATGTGAAAATTAAAATATTAAATATAATTACAAACTATAATATAGCTCTTATATTAATGAATATTACTTTCATTATTATTATTGATACAGTATTATTAATATTATTAATAAAATACATAATATAAAAATATGAGATTTGATAAACATAATTTATTATATCAACATTATTAGTATTACTCTCATTACTAGTATTAATATTAATATTAGTATTAATATTTGTATTATTATAGTAAATATTAGAAAGATAAAAAAAAATGAAACATGTAACTTGTGATTATTAGTATTAATATTAAGTGCTATCATTAAAAATCATAATTTTCATTATTATCATTAATAATAGGATTACCATTTTTATAGTTATTATTATAATTGTCATAATTTATTATCATTAATATTAGTATTAGTGATATTATTATCATTATTATTATTTCTATTATTATTATTAGTATAATTTTGATTAGTAATATTATTATTATTTTCTATTATCAGTATTTTTTTATTCCAATGAAACTAATAATATTAATATTATTAATATATTTAATTACAATTACAAATTCTTAATATTAATATTTAATATAAATAAAATTACATAGGATCACCTTTGTGTTTAAAGTCTCAATAGAGACTGTACCTAATTGATTCTCCAATACTCAATTTTAGTACGAACCAGGAATCAAACATCAACTAAATCCAAAATCTATTAGCCATTGTTATCACCTTTTATATTTAATATATATATATTTTTTTTAAAATTGTTTGTACAAATGATTAAACTGTCGATTTCCTTTTTGCTATAAAATAGCCAATTAACTTGTGTTATTTGAGAGAATTCAATCAGTGTCCTAATTATCATTATCACATAACAATTAACACCCTGTGTATCGATTAAATTTCAAACAGAAAGAGGCAAGAACATAGTCTTACCCTGTTTTCATATTCGATTTAGCAATAGATCAAATTCGAGTTAAATTTGAAAATGTGTTAATGCCAAGTTGTTAGGAACCCTTCATTCAAACTATCTGTAAGTTTCTAAATTCTAATTTCGTTTCTTGAACTCGAATTTAAGAGTCAAATTTTATTTTAAAAAAAGTCAACAATTTTGTTCTTCATGAAATTCAGGTTCGTTTTAATGATTCTGTTTCAATTGAGGATTCATAAAGTTTATAATATTGATTTAGAACATTTTTCATATTGTAATTCTAATCTGTAACAATCTAAAAATTAAAATTGAATCTAGCGTTCTTCGTGTTCTTGACTGGATTGAGCATTTGCTCGAATTATAACGAAATTTAAAAATGTAAAAATGCTGTCATGTAAGAATTCATCTATTTGAACTTTCTGTGAAATCTCACATTCCAATTCCTCGTAACGGTTACAAATTTTAAGAGTCAAGGTTTTATTTCAAGAAGTCAACATATTTGTTCATCACAAAATTCGTAATAGTTTTGATGTTTCCTGTTTTATTGATGATTTCAAAAGTTTATAGGAATGGTTTAGCATCTAATTCATATTGAAATTCAAGCCTAGTTGTTCCAAATTTCAAAAATCAAACTTTGAGTTCATATGGGTATTTAAAAAGTCATTTGCTACTTATTTCTATTTAGTTACGTTTTGAAATCGAACCAAATTATTTTATGGTTGATGTTGTTTCATAATAAATCCTACAACTGAATAAATAAAATTGTTAATAACTTGGTTTAAATTTCTGGACGAGGGATTTTCGATAAAGAAGAAGGAGTAGGAAAGGGAAACAGAATAAATGAGTTTAAATTTAAATGGATGTCGATTTAAAACATATATGTAAGCACAGTCGAATGGTATAAGGAAGTGTCGGGTTATCGAGAGGTCTCGGGTTCGAGTCCCGTTGGGAACATTTCTTTTTATGCAAAGTTTTTAAGGGTATACACTCTTAACTTTATTTCTATTATTATTATTATATTAATAATAATAATAATAATAATAATAATAATAATAATAATAATAATAATAATAACAATTATTATTATTATTATTATTATTATTATTATTGATAATGCTAAAAACGAACATATATTTCATAGCATTATTCCTCAAGAAAGACAAGCTTTTAGTTGCAATTGTTCTATTTACAAGTGATATTCGTTTAAATAATAAAAGGTGAAGACAAAAGACAGATTCGACGAATTGAAGACGCAAACGACCAAAAAGCTCAAAAGTACAAAAGAGAATAAAAAAGGTTCCAATTATTGATAAGAAACGTCTCGAAATTACAAGAGTACAAGATTCAAAACGTAAAGTACAAGATATTAAATTGTACGCAAGGACGTTCGAAAATCAAGAACCGGGACCAGAGTCAACTCTTAACGCTCGTCGCAACGGACTAAAAATTACAAGTTAACTATGTATATAAATATAATATAATATATAATTAATTATATTAATTATATATATATTATATTTATAAATAAAAACCGTCGGCAGAGAAAGACTCCAAGGGACTGAGCTGTAATTTCATTCTCCGCGACTCGCGGAGTTTGAAGACCAAAATGGCCGCGAGTCGCGGAGCCCCCAGTTTTGAAACTCCCTATAAAGCAAACCGAATTCTGATCATTTTCATCCATCTTTTTCTTCTTCTTCTCATACGTAAAATATATATATATATATTTATAATTTATATTTTAATTTTAATTATAATTCTAATAATAAGGGTATGTTAGCGAATATTGTAAGGGTGTAAGTCGAAATTCTGTCCGTGTAACGCTACGCTATTTTTAATCATTGTAAGTTATGTTCAACCTTTTTACATTAATGTCTCGTAGCTAAGTTATTATTATGCTTATTTAAAACGAAGTAATCATGATGTTGGGCTAATTACTAAAATTGGGTAATTGGACTTTGTACCATAATTGGGGTTTGGACAAAAGAACGACACTTGTGGAAATTAGACTATGGGCTATTAATGGGCTTTATATTTGTTTAACTAAATGATAGTTTGTTAATGTTAATATAAAGATTTACAATTGGGCGTCCTTATAAATTACCATATACACTCGATCGGACACGATGGGCGGGGTATTTATATGTACGAATAATCGTTCATTTAACCGGACATGGGAATGGATTAATAGCCACTAGAATAATTAAAACAGGGGTGAAATTACATTCAAGGGTAATTGGTGTAATTGCTAACAAAGTAGTAAAACCTTGGTTTACACGCAGTTGATAACCTGGTGTATTCATTAAACAAAGTATTAAAACCTTGTTACAATTCGAATCCCCAATTAGTTGGAATATTTAACTTCGGGTATAAGAATAATTTGATGAGGACACTCGCACTTTATATTTATGACTGATGGACTGTTATGGACAAAAACCAGACGGACATATTAAATAATCCAGGACAAAGGACAATTAACCCATGGGCATAAAACTAAAATCAACACGTCAAACATCATGATTACGGAAGTTTAAATAAGCATAATTCTTTTATTTCATATTTAATTTCCTTTATTTTATATTTAATTGCACTTCTAATTATCGCACTTTTATTTATTGTTATTTAATTGCACTTTTAATTATCGTCCTTTTTAATTATCGCAAGTTTATTTTATCGCACTTTTATTATTCGCAATTTCATTATCGTTATTTATTTTACGCTTTAAATTAAGTCTTTTATTTATTTAATATTTTACATTAGATTTTAACTGCGACTAAAGTTTTAAAATCGACAAACCGGTCATTAAACGGTAAAAACCCCCCTTTATAATAATAATATTACTTATATATATGTTTGTATTTTTATAAAAGTAAATTAATATAGCGTTGAGCTTTGTTTAAAGATTCCCTGTGGAACGAACCGGACTTACTAAAAACTACACTACTGTACGATTAGGTACACTGCCTATAAGTGTTGCAACAAGGTTTAAGTATATCCGTTCTCTAAATAAATAAATATCTTGTGTAAAATTGTATCGTATTTAATAGTGTTTCCTTGTAAACTTCAATAGTATTTTATACCCCTTAGCTTTGACATCAAGTATTTTTGGCGCCGCTGCCGGGGATCTCTCTTAAAAGCCGGAAGCGCAACGCTAATAAATAAAAAAAAAAAATTTTAGTTTACTTTTATTAAAATTCGTTTTTGTAAAAAAAAAAAAAAACGTTTTAAATATTCGAAAATATAAAAAGAAAAGAAAAAATATAAATATTTTTAGGAGTTTGATAAATATTTAAGTTTTATAAAGTTTCTTTGTTTTTATAAAAACATAAGTTTTATTTAAGTATTTTGTTTTTATTTAAAAACATATAAATAAATAAATAAAAAATATATATATATATATAAATCTAGTTTTAAGATTTTTATTTATAAAATTATAAAATATTTCTATTTTAGTTTTTATATATAAGTTGTTATTATATAAATACTTTTATTAAAACAGAAAATTAAAAACAGAAATTAAAAAAAAAAAAAAAAAAAAGAAAAAACGCGTAAAATTTCAAACTGCTCCAGATCTGAAATTCTGAACCCCGCGACTCGCGGGGTTTGATGTTTTAAATACCGCAACTCGCGGAGTGACTCTGACACGAGACAGAACCCTAATTCAGCATTAATTACGGGGTATTTAATAATTATTATTATTATTAACCCTAATTATTATTATTATTATAATTAATTTTATTTAACTTTTACTTTTTATTTAATTTATGTATTTAGTATTAATTAGTTTTATTAAATTGTAAAATTAATAGTTTTAATAAATAAATAATATAAAAATAATATTTTTATAAAAATTGTAATTTTTACAACTTTTTGTATATTTTTATATTTTGTCCCTTTTTAATCGTTGTAGCGTAATATTTGTATTTTTTCGCTCATATTTAATTTTAAACTTAGTTTTTGCTATAGTTATTTTTACTCCTAGATTTTTAGGCTTTGCCGTAGAATTCCTTAAGTGCTTTTTCTTTAGACTAAGATTTAGGTACTCTAGAATTTTGCGACGCCTTTTTAAGTTTTAGTTTCTTTTTAAGTTATTTCCATTTGGGATATAGTTTTTCCTGTAAGCTTTAATATTTTTAGACACTTTTTACTATGTATCAATTATCATTCCAATTAATAATATCAATTTGCGATTATAATTTTAAGTTAGTTGTAGTAATAAGGTTAGGTTAGTCAAGTATTTTTAAGTTTTATAAGTTTCTTTTATTTTTCCGTCACCTTTTATTTTTCAACCATTTTTCTTTTTCGACTTTTTTTTTCGACGAACTCTTTTTCTTTCTTATTTCTCGCTATTCTAGTTTTTAGGACATAGACTTTTATTCTACTTCTTATCTAAATTTCTTAAAATTACGAAAATTTATTTTAAGTGGTTAAATTAATAGACATCAAAATTTTCTGGTTCGTAGTAATAGTTGGATTTGTACGTGGACCGGGTTATTGGAGCCAAACAGTCCTCAATTATATTGAGACCAAACGAATCCTGCCCCTCTGCTGCATCTTTTGGCTATTCAAAACGTGGGCAAAATCAGAAAAGTCTATTGGTTGGATAACTTATTATAATTTTTCTTTCCTTTTTAAAACTAATAAGATATTCAGTGAATGCACCGAGCAAGACGTTCATCACCTTTTGTACGTTCACCACCTGTAACTAGATCAAGACATTTAGCAAATATAACCGCCGTTAATTTTTCTTTAGAATCGTCATCCAGTCGACCAAGTACTTCAGTTCAAATTTCCGATAATCCATTTTTTGAACCCGACCTCACAATTGAGAATCCGGAGAATATTCAGGAACGGTTCGTAGATCCTGAACCATTAAACTTTCCTCCGGAGCCACCAATCATTCAAACAGAGATTATTGAGGAACGAACCATTAAATCAGAATCATCTAGTGATACCGATTCAACAAATTCAATTATGGAGAATCTGGAACCTTTAAGTATGGAAGACCGAATGAGAGCTAAACGCACTGGCCAAGGTCACGCAATTACTCATCCAGACATTAATGCGCCAGATTATGAAATCAAAGGACAAATTCTACACATGGTGACTAATCAATGCCAATTTAGTGGTGCGCCGAAGGAAGATCCAAATGAACATCTACGTACCTTTAATAGGATCTGCACACTATTTAAAATACAAGAAGTGGAGGATGAACAGATATATCTCATGTTATTTCCCTGGACTTTAAAGGGAGAAGCCAAAGATTGGTTAGAATCGTTACCTGAAGGGGCGATTGATACATGGGACGTTTTAGTTGACAAATTTCTTAAACAATTCTTTCCTGCATCTAAAGCCGTAAGACTTCAAGCAGAAATTGTTACGTTCACACAGAAGCCAAATGAAACTCTATATGAGGCGTGGACTAGATATGGAAAGTTGTTAAGAGGATGTCCGCAACATGGTTTAGACACCTGTCAAATAGTACAAATATTCTACCAAGGATGCGACATCACTACAAGGAAAGACATAGATATAGCAGCTGGTGGTTCTATTATGAAGAAAACTGAAACTGATGCTTACAAAATTATTGATAATACTGCTTCCCACTCACATGAGTGGCACCAAGAAAAAGATATCGTTAGATCATCTAAAGCAGCTAGAGCCGATTCTAGCCATGACTTAGATTCCATTTCCGCAAAGATAGATGCTGTGGAGAGACGAATGGAAAAGATGACTAAGGATATTCACTCAATACGAATTAGTTGTGAGCAGTGTGGAGGACCACATTTGACAAAAGATTGTCTCAGTATTGAATTAACAATGGAACAAAGAGAGAATATTTCATACATAAACCAAAGGCCTGGAAATAATTATCAGAATAATTATCAACCGCCAAGACCGATTTACAATCAAAACCAGAATTATAACCGAAATATTCCATACAACAACCAACAAGGTCCTAGCAATCAACAAGTATCCAATAATACTTACAATCAGCAAAGACCGAATTTTCAAAACAAACCACCACAACAAACCGATGATAAAAAGCCGAATTTAGAAGATATGATGACAAAGCTAGTTGAAACTCAAACACAGTTTTTCACATCTCAGAAACAAACCAATGAACAAAATGATCAAGCATTTAGAAATCAACAAGCTTCTATTCAAAATCTGGAACAAGAAGTGAGTAACCTAGCAAGGTTAATAGGTGAAAGAAAACCGGGAAGTCTACCTAGTGATACAAATGCTAACCCCTGGAGTGAAACAGCTAAAGCCATTACCACAAGAAGTGGCACAACACTTAAACCACCTGAAATACCTGTAACTTCTGATGAAACCATTCCTACTCCACAAGAACCACAACCTGATCAAGATAAGGAAAAAGAACCGGTAGTTGAAAAGGTTAATGAAGATAACACAGTTAAGGATAAACCTTATGTTAAACCATATCAACCACCACTTCCTTACCCGAGTAAAATGAAGAAAGAGAAACTTGAAGCCGAGCAATCCAAATTCTTGGATATGTTTAAACAGATAAATGTAAATCTTCCTTTCATTGATGTGATTTCAGGAATGCCTAGATATGCTAAATTCTTGAAAGATCTAATTTCAAATAGAAAGAAAATGGAAGAACCCTCGGCTGTTACTATGAATGCTAATTGTTCAGCAGTGCTGTTGAATAAGATACCAGAAAAACTATCTGATCCAGGAAGTTTCACAATTCCATGTTTTCTGGGTAGTATTAGTTCAATAGAAGCATTGGCAGACTTAGGTGCTAGTATAAATCTAATGCCGTATTCACTATACGCTAAACTAGACCTTGGAGAATTAAAACCAACCAGAATAAGCATATAACTAGCCGATAGATCAATAAAATATCCTAGAGGGATAATGGAGAACATGCTAGTTAAAGTTGGTACTTTAGTATTTCCAGTAGATTTTGTTGTTCTGGACATGGAAGAAGATTCTCAAGTTCCTCTCATATTAGGAAGACCATTCTTAAACACGGCTAAAGCAATGATAGACGTGTTCGGTAAGAAACTGACCCTAAGTATAGAGGATGAGAGTGTTACCTTTTCAGTTGATAGAGCAATGCAACAACCACAATCTGCAGATGATACATGTTATTATATTCAAACTATAGATGCACATGCAGAATTATTAGAAGAATTTCCAGAATTACAAGGAACAGGAGAATGTTCTTTAGGAGAAGGTAATGAACTAATTGATGAAGCTGAAATGTTAGCTACACTTATAGCTAATGGATATGAACCAACAACAGAAGAAATTCAAATGCTAAAAGAAGAAGACAGATATCGATACAAATCATCGATAGAAGAACCTCCGAAATTAAAGTTAAAGCCACTTCCAAACCATTTGGAATACGCTTATTTACATGGTGAATCTGAATTACCTTTAATAATATCGTCTTCTCTTACTGAAAATGAGAAATCACAACTCATTTCTGTGTTAAAAGCTCATAAACCAGCCATTGCATGGAAGATTCATGATATTAAAGGAATAAGTCCTTCGTATTGCACACATAAAATCCTTATGGAAGAAGGTCATAAAACGTATGTGCAACGCCAACGAAGACTAAATCCTAATATGCAAGATGTAGTTAAGAAGGAGATTATTAAACTGCTAGATGCAGGTTTGATATATCCAATTTCTGATAGTCCATGGGTAAGCCCAGTTCAATGTGTACCTAAGAAGGGTGGCATGACTGTCATTACAAATGAGAAAAATGAGCTTATTCCTACTAGGACTGTAACAGGATGGCGTGTATGTATTGATTATAGAAAATTAAATAACGCCACCAGAAAAGATCACTTTCCCTTACCTTTCATAGATCAAATGTTGGAAAGATTAGCCGGAAATAGTTACTATTGTTTTCTAGATGGATTTTCCGGATATTTTCAAATTCCAATAGCACCCGAAGATCAAGAGAAAACCACATTCACGTGCCCTTATGGTACTTTTGCTTACAAACGCATGCCATTTGGACTTTGCAACGCCCCTGCAACCTTTCAAAGGTGTATGATGGCGATTTTTCACGACATGATAGAAGAATGCATGGAAGTATTCATGGATGACTTTTCAGTCTTCGGTGATACATTTAAATCATGTCTAATTAATCTGGAACGAATGCTAATTAGATGCGAACAATCAAATCTAGTACTTAATTGGGAGAAATGCCATTTCATGGTTAAAGAAGGCATCGTTCTTGGACATAAAATTTCAAAAGAAGGAATTGAAGTGGATAGAGCTAAAGTAGATGTAATTGCTAAACTTCCACATCCCACCAATGTTAGAGGAGTTAGGAGTTTTCTAGGGCATGCCGGTTTTTACCGACGTTTCATAAAAGATTTTTCTAAAATTGCCACTCCTATGAATAAACTCCTAGAAAAGGATGCTCCATTCATCTTTTCAGATGAGTGTATCAAATCTTTTAATATTCTTAAAGAGAAACTCACTAATGCGCCGATCATGATAACACCAAATTGTAATCTACCATTTGAACTAATGTGCGATGCAAGTGATTTTGCAATGGGAGCCGTTTTAGGACAAAGGATTGAAAAACGATTTCAACCTATATATTATGCTAGTAAGACGTTACAAGGAGCACAAACGAACTATACAACTACTGAAAAAGAACTCCTTGCTATTGTCTTTGCTTTTGACAAACTTCGATCATATCTCGTTCTAGCAAAAACGGTGGTTTATACCGACCATTCTGCTCTTAGATACCTATTTTCAAAACAAGATGCTAAACCAAGATTAATCCGTTGGATCTTACTCTTACAAGAGTTTGATATTGAAATCCGAGATAAAAGAGGAGCAGAAAATCTCGCTGCTGATCATCTTTCTCGTCTTGAAAATCCTGAGTTAGAAGTTCTAAATGAATCGGCCATACAAGACAACTTTCCTGATGAATATCTTTTGAAGATAGATTATAAAGAAATACCATGGTTTGCAGACTATGCAAACTACTTAGTTTGTGGATTCCTTGAAAAAGGATTATCGTACCAAAGACGAAAGAAATTCTTCAGTGATATAAAACACTATTTTTGGGAAGATCCACATCTGTTTAAAAGTTGTCCCAATGGAATAATACGCCGATGTGTATTTGGAGATGAAGCTAGTAAAATTTTAAACCATTGTCACACAGGACCAACAGGAGGGCATTATGGGCCTCAACTAACAGCAAGAAAAGTTTATGAAGCTGGATTCTATTGGCCTACAATTTACAAAGACGCACACATTCTTTGCAAATCCTGTGATGCATGTCAAAGGGCCGGAAAAATAAATCAACGTGATGAAATGCCACAAAATGTCATCCAAGTATGTGAAGTATTTGACATTTGGGGTATTGACTTTATGGGTCCATTTCCAAAATCTCATAATAATCTATATATACTCGTAGCCATTGATTATGTATCTAAATGGGCGGAAGCACAAGCTCTCCCAACTAACGATGCACGAGTTGTAGTCAACTTTTTAAAACGTCTTTTTGCAAGGTTTGGAACACCGAAAGCTTTAATAAGTGATCGGGGTACTCATTTCTGTAATAATCAACTTGAGAAAGTTCTTAAAAGATATGGAGTAACTCATAAAATCTCCACCGCATATCATCCACAAACAAGTGGACAAGTTGAAAATACCAACCGAGCTTTAAAACGTATTCTAGAGAAAACCGTAGGATCAAATCCGAAGGAATGGTCAATTAAATTGGAGGATGCACTCTGGGCTTTTAGAACAGCCTACAAAACTCCAATTGGAACCACACCTTTTAGACTTGTTTATGGAAAAGCATGTCATCTTCCAGTAGAAATTGAACACAAAGCATTTTGGGCTTTGAAGACATGTAATCTTGATTTACATGAAGCCGGACATCTACGATTAAGTCAACTAAACGAATTAGAAGAATTAAGACATGAAGCATAGGAAAATTCGTTAATCTATAAAGAAAGAACGAAGAAATGGCATGATAAAAGAATCAGAAGTTCAAAAGAATTTAAAGAAGGAGACAGAGTTCTTCTTTTCAATTCACGATTCAAGCTATTTCCTGGAAAATTGAAATCAAGATGGTCTGGACCATTCATAGTCAAAAGAGTTTTCCCATACGGAACGATAGAATTGATAAATTCAAATGGGATTGAATTTAAAGTTAATGGTCACAGAGTTAAACATTACATACATGGTCCGATGGAAGTCGACAACGAAGTTAATCACAATTTCGACACCACAGCTAACTAAGTGTGGGGAGAATCAAGTCTTTAAAGGATAATATGTATTTCTGTTAGAGTTAGATTGTCTGTTTTCGTGTAAATCTCGAAAATGGAACCCGAATGGTCTTTCCCTAGCAGACCCTAAAGAACTAGTCTTCTCCCCCCATTCTGAATTTTTATTTTTTTTAGGTTTTTACAAAATGAAGACTGCCTGTGAACTAAACCATGGTCTAATGCTACACGCTTTGATCACTAAACGTAATAAT
Organism: Rutidosis leptorrhynchoides; assembly: GCF_046630445.1. Classification (NCBI taxonomy): domain Eukaryota; kingdom Viridiplantae; phylum Streptophyta; class Magnoliopsida; order Asterales; family Asteraceae; genus Rutidosis; species Rutidosis leptorrhynchoides. Next base: position 66,336,090 of record NC_092341.1, on the reverse strand, counting down.
GTCATACTACCGAGTGAAATAGTATCAGTAATCAGAGAAAGAATGGACGGAGTTAGAAAAGAATCCAGATGCGAAGATAATAAGTTACAATTTGGTAAAGGAAAATCAAAATCCGCAGCGAAAAGAAGAGCACGACACCTAGAAAGATGGCACAAATGCGGAAAATGGTCACATGGAGGTAAATGTTCAAATAATCAAACCTATTCAAATACCGAATTTGTTACTTTATGCAGAGACGGACCGTTCATATGTTTAGAAGAAAAGACACTGAATGCGCGAGGTTACGCCTATGTAGCCATGGAAAACCAATTAAACCGACTATCTTATGAATGGGATAGATCATATAACTAAGAAATCTATTTCACAGGTATGTCTGTACAGTTTTTATTTTTATTTTTATTTTTAACCTTTTGATAATAAACGCTAATTTGTTCGCTAAAAAGTATTAAATTGGTATTGAATAAAATTAGGTTTGGCGACCGAAATTATTGATATCATTCAAAAATTTATTACATCACTGCGAAATTTAACGTTTATTCTTAAGGTATAAATATCTTTAATCAATCAACATAAAATATTTCAAAAATTCGTCATGAGTTAAATTAGGTCTTGGAACCGAAATTACTTTACCGAAAAGAGGGGCGCATATTTTTGATAATATTTGATTGATTAAAGTGGGATAAAAAGACAAAAAGATTTTTAATTTTATTCTTACCATGTTTTTAATATTAATATTTAAATCTTAAATTAATATTGTAAACTTTGTAAAAACAATATATTTAAAATTGTAAATATTTAAAAATTTAATATAAGTTTGGTATGAATTTATAAATTTTTAAATTAAGTTTGGTGTGAATTTTTAATTTTTAAAATATAAATTTTTAATTTTATGCATTTCAATTTTAAGTTTGGTGTGAATTTTTTTTTATATTTAAGTTGTGTGAATTTAAAAACAAAAATTTACTTTATCTCATTAAGTTAAAAATATGATTTTTAAAATTCGTCGTAAGTTGAAGACTAGGTCTTTAAACCGAAATTGCTTTACCCGAGGGAGGGACGAGAACTTTTATTATCATTATTTTTAATCTTATTGAATTAAAGTATGCCAAAAACATTGAAAAAAAACCCAAAAATCTTAGCTTTTAAAACAATCGCTACAAAAAGACAAATTTTAAAATTTTGTCGAGGGACGGACTAGGACATCGATCCGAAACGACCTCGTCCTAAATAACAAAGGAAACAAAATTTTAAAATTAAGTACTTAATTGTTTCATAAGTTAATGATTATAAAAAAAAAAAATAGCAAACTCCGCGACTCGCGGAGTTTGAAGTGCAATTCGCCGCGACTCGCGGAGGAGTCGGATTACAGAAAAAAAATAAAGAGCTGCAACAGCTCAGTTTCACACACCACAACTCAAAAATACTGCGAAAAACACTCCGAAAATACACCCAAAAACACCCCAAAAATCCCAATTTTTAACGGTTAATCACCAAATTTTTTACTAAAATCATGTTGAGAAGGATGCTATCTAAGAATTACTCAAGAAAAACGGTAAATTTCTACACCTAAACACCATTTAATCCGAAATTTGGTGTTCTTGAGCAATTTTTTCCCCAATTTGATTTTGAAGCTTTTTAGTGTAATTATGCTTAAATTGTTTATGTATTATGCTTGTATAACCTAGATTGATGCTGTTTAACATGATTAGAAGCCTTAAACTTCAAATTTTGAATAATCTAGGGTTTGTGTTCTTGAGCAAATTTGGGGCTTTTTGATATAAACAGGTTATGGCCGATTTTTGTCATGAATTGTTGCTAAAATAAGTAATGTAACATGTTTAGGTAGTTAAATGATCCTAACTTTGAGCCTAAATATGATTTTTGAGAATTAAAGTGGACTTTTTCAAGTCTAAAATTCATGAACTTGATTTTTGAAAGATAATGCCATTTGAGACTTGTTTAATTGCTAGTAATGATTATTTTGACATGTTATTTGAGTTGAATGCTTATGAACTTGGCGAACATTTTCGTATATGCTTATTTGCAAAAGTGTAGATTTGATAAAAATGTGAAAATGAGCTTAAGTTTGATATAAATTGATCATGTCATTGTAATTATTTTGATTGATGATTTTGCTGACACTAATGCATATTTGGATGCACAAAAATTGTGTTTGATGTGTTTTGCAGACTGAAAGGGGTGAATCTTCATCCCAAGCCCGCAATGCTCCTGCTGAGAATATGGAACAACAGGAGGTGGATAACTACTACAAGCAGGATATACCTCATTCAGTCATGACCTTTTCTGATATGCACTTGGAAGAGTTACACCCGAACCTGAGATTTGACAGACTTTGGATAGATTATTCAAAATACCAAAGGGGTTTGCATACTCTTCATTCTAAGGTTGTTGAGGTACCGAGGGTCATAGAATGGGGACCCTTAGAAGCTGTAGAATTGGCCGGGCCAATTAGGAAATTACTTGTACAGAGGTATGGTAATTCTTCTTTTAATGACTGGGTACATTTATTCGCCATGCGTAGACCTGTATATAAAGTATGGTGTGAAGAATTGTTATGTAGTATAGAGTTGAATGATCGGGTAGCTAGTTTAACCGATCGTTCTTTTATTAGATTTTTGTTAGGCGGTTCGATGCGCCACATGTCTTTACTGGACATGGCTCAGGCTTTACGTATATATACGCCTGAGGAGTTAGCGTCTGCCGATTGTAGAGGATTGATACTAAACGGTAGAAAGATAGATGAAAATTTTGATACACACGGTGTGTGGAGTCAAATGACAAGCCATCACCGTTTCAAAGGGGGAAATTACTCTTATTTGGATATAGATAGAGCCGAATTAAGAGTGATACATAGGTTTTTAGCTAATTCGATTACACAAAGGGGTAAGAACAAGGAAAAAGTAAATGAACAGGATTTGTTTTACCATATGTGTATTCGAGACCCACAAAGCGCTGTAAGTATACCATATTGTGTGGGTTATTATTTATCAGCTATGGTTCGGGGGATGCGACCGCATAGCATAATAGGAGGTGGTATTTTTATTACTTTGATTGGTGAATATCTCGGTGTGGATATAAGTCGGGGGGGATTATTAGTAGAAGAACCAGAACCCCGCGATACTATAGGTTTAAATGTATACCATGGTGCGAAAGTTTTGAAGAGGCGAAATAACGCCGCAGTACGATACCATGGTAGACATCCACAGGTGGAGAGAAACCAACAGCAAGGTAATGTAGGAGGGGGGAATGAGATGCAAGAAATGCAAAGGTTTATAGCTTCTCAGGAATACGAAAATGCTAGACAGAGAGCATTTGAAGATTGGCAAGTTCATCAGAACCAAATCATAGCTCATTGCCAACATATAGGTAGAAACTATATTCCTACACCGAAACCCATCTTCCCTCCCTGGTCTATAGAGATGCAGCCACCGTATCCTACGTATGACCCTGCCGAAGCATTCTATAGCACCTATGGTTATGCCTGGAACCCCTATTGGTACCAGTATCATCCCTAGTATACTTATTTTTTTTTTATTTTGTAATTTGTAATGATTGATACGTTTAATACTTTTGTTAATATTGTAATCATTTTTATAATTGTCTAACTTTTATTCTTAGATTTTAATAATTTTTGAATGTGGGGTAATATACCAAACTTCAAAAATATGTATATATATTTGCAGTTTATCTTATGTACACAACAGGGTAAAACAACGCATTTTCAAAGACTGGCATTAAGTTCAGCAAAAGCAACTAATTTTGACGACAAGATGCAAAATATATGTGAAATAACAACAAGACGGAATGAACAAATGATGTGCACCATTTATCATTCAGCAAACAAATGCCAATATATTTGGAAACTTTGGTAAAATTTAATCATTTTCACACAAATCACCCTCAATAATTTAAATTGTTACTGATTTCTTGCAAATGAGGGCATTGCAAGATCTTAAGTGTGGGAAGGGGTTAAATTCTTTCGGATTTTAAAAATTTTTACTTTATACACTTGGTTACCATTAAAAATACTAGTAAAGCAGTAGTTGTATTAGAATCTAGTGCTCTCTGATAATAAAGAACAGCCCTGGTCTTATATACTGACTACCCAATTCTAGTAAAAATTTTCAAAATTTTCAATTAAATGAACTAAAAATCATGTTTATACATATTTATGAACGATAAAACTAGGTTTTAACACCGAAATTATTGTTACCTCAAAAAGGACATAAATTGAGAAACAAACCAAAATGTTAAAATTCATTTAAAATGGAATAGAGGACGATAAAAAGGAAAATAAAAGCCAAGTGTGGGAAAATTTACCAAGTTATCTTAAACATATGTCACATATATCTGTAACAAATAACTGAAAATACTTTTGCTTTGGACTAAACTAAACTGTTTTTACCCGATGAAAGAAAAGAAGAGATGGATCTACACGATGAATCAATTCCATCATTAAAAGGAAGTAAAGTCTTCCGAAAAAGAAACGCGCTTCTTGATTTAGGTCATGAAGTTGTCGTCCAGACCAGCTGTAGGTTGACGAAAAATCTAGAAAAGTCATCACTAAAATCAGCAGGAAATCCACGGACCTCAGCATTAAACAGGGTCGCCAAGTGGTCAGATTTATCCTAACCATGAGAAGGATTTATCTCGTACAATGGGGGGGCACCATGCAAATTAGCTGGATAAGACTAATGAATCAGATCCCCAGAAAGGATAATCTCCTTAAAGATTAAAAATCAGCTTTTAAGACTGATATTACTCAATCCTAGAGATTGACCTTAAAGATTGAGAATTCAAACTCATGGAATTCAATGATATCTAAACTCGAGCTTGAACGAGAAAATATTTTGATCAAAATTATAAACCGATTTGTTTTCTGAAAACCCTATTTTCAATGCGTTCATTACCATTGAACGTAAAAACCTAGGAATTCACCTGGAATTCATTAGGTCACCTGAACTAAATCGGGTGTCAACCGTAAGAACGGTGGTTGCATAGCATGGTCAAAGACAGGACCTTGTGCCATACCGAAAAATTATAAGGGTGAGCTTTACTATTGCTCCTACCAAGGATAGTAATTGCATCCGACACGTTACAGACCATAATTAAAAGCATGTCAGGGGACATTGCCTTAACAGTTGCTTGTTCAACGCTTTCCTTTACAACCGGACGGTAGTTTACCGAAAGGTAATATACGGAACAAGTAAACTGGACGTGTTGCTTTCCAAATACAAGGTTAGGAAGTGGGTGACACAAAACCGCAAGTTTTGAGCTAAAATTTTCAAATCTAAAACCCACCAAACCCACAAAAATATTTTGCAAACACCGGTAAAGGGTTATTCCGGAAAACTTATCTAGGGTAAAAACTAGATTTTCAAAAGATCAAATGTTTTCATAAAGATCCAATTTCCTTAATGGATCTAAATTTTTATAGTCATATGGGACTGTAAACCATATCGTTACTACCATTGTTCATACCACCGTATAGAAATCACTGATGTACAAAGTGTGAAGAATAAAGAAGTGATTCTAGTATTTCAAGACGATATTGCTTGAGGACAAGCAACGCTCAAGTGTGGGAATATTTGATAATGCTAAAAACTAACATATATTTCATAGCATTATTCCTCAAGAAAGACAAGCTTTTATTTGCAATTGTTCTATTTACAAGTGATATTCGTTTAAATAATAAAAGGTGAAGACAAAAGACAGATTCGACGAATTGAAGACGCAAACGACCAAAAAGCTCAAAAGTACAAAAGACAATCAAAAAGGTTCCAATTATTGATAAGAAACGTCTCGAAATTACAAGAGTACAAGATTCAAAACGCAAAGTACAAGATATTAAATTGTACGCAAGGACGTTCAAAAATCCGGAACCGGGACCAGAGTCAACTCTTAACGCTCGACGCAACGGACTAAAAATTACAAGTTAACTATGTATATAAATATAATATAATATATAATTAATTATATTAATTATATATATATTATATTTATAAATAAAAACCGTCGGCAGAGAAAGACTCCAAGGGACTGAGCTGTAATTTTATTCTCCGCGACTCGCGGAGTTTGAAGGCCAAAATGGCCGCGAGTCGCGGAGCCCCCAGTTTTGAAACTCCCTATAAAGCAAACCGAATTCTGATCATTTTCATCCATCTTTTTCTTCTTCTTCTCATACGTAAAATATATATATATATATATATATTTATAATTTATATTTTAATTTTAATTATAATTCTAATAATAAGGGTATGTTAGCGAATATTGTAAGGGTGTAAGTCGAAATTCTGTCCGTGTAACGCTACGCTATTTTTAATCATTGTAAGTTATGTTCAACCTTTTTACATTAATGTCTCGTAGCTAAGTTATTATTATGCTTATTTAAAACGAAGTAATCATGATGTTGGGCTAATTACTAAAATTGGGTAATTGGACTTTGTACCATAATTGAGGTTTGGACAAAAGAACGACACTTGTGGAAATTAGACTATGGGCTATTAATGGGCTTTATATTTGTTTAACTAAATGATAGTTTGTTAATGTTAATATAAAGATTTACAATTGGGCGTCCTTATAAATTACCATATACACTCGATCGGACACGATGGGCGGGGTATTTATATGTACGAATAATCGTTCATTTAACCGGACACGGGAATGGATTAATAGCCACTAGAATAATTAAAACAGGGGTGAAATTACATTCAAGGGTAATTGGTGTAATTGCTAACAAAGTAGTAAAACCTTGGTTTACACGCAGTTGATAACCTGGTGTATTCATTAAACAAAGTATTAAAACCTTGTTACAATTCGAATCCCCAATTAGTTGGAATATTTAACTTCGGGTATAAGAATAATTTGATGAGGACACTCGCACTTTATATTTATGACTGATGGACTGTTATGGACAAAAACCAGACGGACATATTAAATAATCCAGGACAAAGGACAATTAACCCATGGGCATAAAACTAAAATCAACACGTCAAACATCATGATTACGGAAGTTTAAATAAACATAATTCTTTTATTTCATATTTAATTTCCTTTATTTTATATTTAATTGCACTTCTAATTATCGCACTTTTATTTATTGTTATTTAATTGCACTTTTAATTATCGTCCTTTTTAATTATCGCAAGTTTATTTTATCGCACTTTTATTATTCGCAATTTCATTATCGTTATTTATTTTACGCTTTAAATTAAGTCTTTTATTTATTTAATATTTTACATTAGATTTTAACTGCGACTAAAGTTTTAAAATCGACAAACCGGTCATTAAACGGTAAAAACCCCCCTTTATAATAATAATATTACTTATATATATGTTTGTATTTTTATAAAAGTAAATTAATATAGCGTTGAGCTTTGTTTAAAGATTCCCTGTGGAACGAACCGGACTTACTAAAAACTACACTACTGTACGATTAGGTACACTGCCTATAAGTGTTGCAGCAAGGTTTAAGTATATCCGTTCTCTAAATAAATAAATATCTTGTGTAAAATTGTATCGTATTTAATAGTGTTTCCTTGTAAACTTCAATAGTATTTTATACCCCTTAGCTTTGACATCAAGTATTATTATTATTATTATTATTATTATTATTATTATTATTATTATTATTATTATTATTATTATTATTATTATTATTATTATTATTATTATTATTATTATTATTATTATTATTATTATTATTGTTATTGTTATTATTATTATTATTATTATTATTATTATTATTATTATTATTATTATTATTATTATTATTATTATTATTATTAACATGTATTATTATTAAATGTAATTATTATCATTAATTTAGTTATTAATAAATAGAATGAGTATTATTACTATTATTATTATGTTTATGATTAAAATTATTATTTTTACATATTCATTAATATTGTTATTATTATTATTGTTATCTATATCAATATCAATAAAGGTACTATTGTTAGAATTTTAGAATTTTCAGTGTTATTAATATAGGTATTATTATTACTAAGAAAATGAAAATATTATTACTTCACTAATATTAGTATTTGTACCATTTTTTTATAATTATTAGTATTATTATCATTAACATGAGTATCATTATTAATAATATCATTATTATTAGTATTATCATTATTAATAAAGTTATTATTACTAGTAAATCATTATTATCAAAACTATCACTTTTAACAAATAAATATTTTGTACAAAAATTATACTTACTATATATACTATAATTATATTTCATATAATAATACATCAAACATACTAATATTTTTATATAAATAATTACATATAACAATATGTATAGATAAAAATTAATTTTAAATATATATACAAAATATACAAATATAACATAAGATATATTATATATAAATAAAGTATATATTTAAATAGATTTTAGTATAAATTCTATATAACTACACATATCTAAAAATCTATACAATTAATGAATGAAATTATGAAATTTCTATTAAATGTTTTAATAGATATACAATTGATATAGGTTCGTGAATCCGAGGCTAACCCTGCATTGTTCAATATTGCCGTATGAATATTTTTACTATAAAATATTGTAGAGTGAGTTTCATTTGCTCCCTTTTTAAATGCTTTTGCAATATATATTTTTGGGACTGAGAATACATGCACTGCTTTTATAAATGTTTGACGAAATAGACACAAGTATTCAAAAATTACATTCTGTGGTTGGATTATCGAAATCGAATATGCCCCTTTTTAGCTTGGTAGCCTAAGAATTAGGGAAATGGCCCCTAATTGACGCGAATCCAAAAGATAGATCTATGGACCTTGACATGTCCCATTCGGGTTATGAATGCTTTAGTACTTCGATTATCATGTCCGATGAGAGTCCCAAAATGATGGGGATATATTATATGCATCATGTTAGTTCGGTTATCAAACGTTCACCATATGAATGATTTTTATCTCTATGCCGTACGAAATGCCTGATATGAGATTATGTTTATGAGAAATGGAAATGAAAATCTTGTGGTCTATTAAAATTATGGAAATGATTGATTACGATAAACCTATGAACTCACCAACCTTTTGGTTGACACTTTAAAGCATGTTTATTCTCAGGTATTAAAGAAATCTTTCGCTGTGCATTAGCTCATTTTAAGGATGTTAATTGGAGTCATTCATGGCATATTTCGAAAGACGTTGCATTCTAGTTATTGAGTTCATCAAGATTATTATTAAGTCAATTATAGTTGGATGTATTATAAAATGGTATGCATGACGTCAACTTTCATTGAAATGAAAGTTTGTCTTTTAAAAACGAATGCAATGTTTGTAAAATGTATCATATAGATGTCAAGTACCTCGCGATGTAACCAAATGTAATGTATTCATCCAGATGGATCAGGACGGGGCATTAGACATTAACTATAATGCATAGAATATCCCCAAACAGAACCTCTCGTCTGTATAATAATAATCTCGAAGTACTAAAGCCATCCATAACCTGAATGGGGGTTGTTAGGCCCAATAGATCTATCTTTAGGATTCGCGTCAATTAGGAGCAGAACCTCTCGTCTGCCTAATTCTTAGGTTACCAAGCTAAAAGGGGTGATATTCGGTTTAATAATCCAACCATAGAATGTAATTTTAAGTACTTGTGTCTATTTCGTAAAACATTTATAAAAGCATCGCATGTATTCTCAGTCCCAAAAATATATATAAAAAGGGAGTAATGAAACTCACTATCCAATATTTTGTCGTAAAAATATTCATACGACGAAACTGAACAATGCAGGGTTGGCCTCGGATTCACGAACCTATATCATTTGTATAAATATTAAAAAATATAATTGTAGTTGAACAAATTTATATATTATATCTTAAATTATATATTATATATATTTAATTTGTGTATATATTCACAATGATTAATACATATATATAGTTATATTAATATATTTGATTAGTATTATATTAAAAATACCTATCTTGTTATTTATGAATAAAAATTGTTAATATGATTAATACCTACTTATAACCTTAATAGTATTTTTAAAACTTTTATTTTCTTAATAATTATAATATTGATAATACTAATAATAATAACAATAATAATACTGATAGTTTTAGTGATAATAAAATGATAATTGTTAATAATGATAATAATTTTTATTAATAACAATACTAATAATGGTATAATTGATAATATTTATAATGATACTTATGTCAATAATAATAATAATAATAATTACAAAAATGATACTAATACTAATATTAATGAAAATAATAGAAATTTGTATCATTTTCATAATAATAATAATAATAATAATAATAATAATAATAATAATAATAATAATAATAATAATAGTCGTAATCATAGTAATAATAATGATAATTCTCAAATTTTAATAATAATACTTTTAATGATATTGCTAAGGATACAATAATAATAATAATAACAATATAAATGATTATATATTAATAATAACAAAAATCTTAATCATAATAATAATAATAACACTTATTATATTTATAGTTATAATAGTTATAATATTAACAATAATTAGGTTAATAATAATAACTAGAATAATGATAATAATAACATTGAATAATATTACTAATAAAAATAATACTAACAATAATAATAATAATAATAATAAATGATGATAATAATGATAAATAATAATAATAATAATAATTAAATTGCTACCTTTATAAGAAACCAGCTAAAAAAAATAAAAATAAGGAAAGCCCCTGCCCGGGCTCGAACCCGTGACCTCCCGATAACCCAAACCATCTCCAAACCATTCGACCATTCATGCTTTTCTGGTTAAACTTCAGACCCGTAAATATTTAACCCGTTTTAACCTTGTTTCTAATTTCTTCTTCCTCTTCACAAAAATCGATCGACTAGGAACATCCAAATCATAACAACGAATGACCTCACTTATTCTAAGACTAGCATTTGGGTTGGTAACGATTTTGTAATGTATAACCTTTGTTCACAGACAATCAAAACAACAACAAAAATAAATATATATACCTGATGTGCGACGGTTCATAAAGGAAAAGAAAAAAAAATTGATTTCACCTTTAAACTCGTTTTAGACATAGATTATAAAATGAAATACATTGAAAATCAATCCCTAAAACTATTGGAATCGTTATTTTAATTTAATTCATCACAGAAAACTCGAATTTAATGGATGAACAATTGTTGACTTTTTATTTCAAAATGTTTGACTTCGAAATTAGAACTTGTTAGGAGGAATTGAAACTTGAGATTTTATAGAGAGTTTGAGTGAAGGATTCCTAACAAGATTGCATTAACACATTTTTAAATGGAATTCAAAATCTAGTTATTAGTAAAATGGTTAAGAAATGAGAAGGAAAAAAAACTGTAAAATTTAAGCTTTCTGTTAACTCTTTTGCTTTGCAGTCTATATCCTATAACGCGCCAACGAATAATTGATAAACAGCAATAAGATTTGAGAGTAAGTTGTATTGTTGTGATGATTGAGATCGACCAAAAGTCACGAGCAGAGGAGTAAACGGAGGAAGGGAAAAAATATAAAAATAAGATAGTGATATAAAGGAATACAACGAATACATACATATATATATATATATATATATATATATATATATATATATATATATATATATATCTAATTTTATAAATTAATTTTAATTAATATTAATATTAATAATTATAATAATACTATTAATATTTAATAATAATAGTAATAATAATAATATACATGATAAAAATAATAATGATGTAATACATATAGTACTAATAATAATATAATAAATTACATGTAACAAATTTTTTTTTATAATTGTAACAATACTTATAATACTTAATAATAATGAGTAAAGTGATAAAATAATGATAATGATATTATTAAACAAACATAGTAGCACTTTTAACACATTATATGTATCAATCCTCATATCTAGTAATATTAATAATACTGATATTAATATTAACATTAATATTATTATTAATAATACTCATGAAGTAATAATAATAATAATAGTATAATAACTATATTTTTATCTTGTAACCACATTTAATATATTAATATACAATTTATTAATTTATGTAATATTTAATAATTACATAATATATTATATGATAACATTCATTGAATATTGAATGTTTATACATTATATATATTACAATATAATCTTGATTAGAAATCATATATATATATATATATATATATATATATATATATATATATATACACATATCTATATATATACTAATATATATATATATATATATATATATATATATATATACAATTATGTTTTAAATGCTAAGTAGATAATTAATTTTATATATATATATATATATATATATATATATATATATATATATATTAAACAATTAACCTCAAAGTATAACATTATATATTTAATATATATATTTAATATATATATTTAATATATATATATTTAATATATATATTTAATATATATATATATATATATATATATATATATATATATATATATATATATATATATATATATATATATATATATATATATATATTAAACAATTAACCTCAAAGTATTACATTATATATTTAATATTTTAATAACGTTGGCAAATTATGTTTGAACCATTTATATACAATATACTCTATATATTTAAAATATCAAGCTTTAGTTATTTAAAGTTATCATTCATAATAACTAAATTACTTAATAGTTCATTAATATATTTAATATAATTATTACATATATAATTATTTATATCTACATTTCTGGTTACAATTAAAGGTTCGTGAATCATCGGGAATAGTTGATGGTCAAATGTATACATGAACACAGTTCAAAATTTTTGAGATTCAATTAATAGACTTTGCTTCTCGTGTCGAAATCAAATAAAGATTTAAGTTTAAATTTTGGTCGAAAATTTCTGGGTCGTCACAAACACGGGTGGACAGCTGCAAATTGAGACGACTCGTCCTAATCTATAAGGAATAATACAATAACATATGATTACATTGCGAGGTATTTGACCTCTATATGATACATTTTACAAACATTGCATTCGTTTTTAAAAGACAAACTTTCATTACATCGAAAGTTGACAGGAATGCATACTATTACATAATATCCAACAATAAATGACCTAATCTGTCATTTACTTAATCAAAATCTTTATTGAACTTAATGACTTGAATGCAATGTCTTTTGAAATATGACATGAATGATTCCAAGTAATATCTTTAAAATGAGCAAATGCACAGCGGAAGATTTCTTTCAATCCTGAGAATAAACATGCTTTAAAGTGTCAACCAAAAGGTTGGTGAGTTCATTAGTTTATCATCAATATTCATTTCCATCATTTTTAATAGACCACAAGATTTTCATTTCCATTTCTCATAAATATACACCCCATACATAGAGATAAAATCATTCATATGGTGAACACCTGGTAATCTACCTTAACAAGATGCATATAGAATATCCCCATCATTCCGGGACTCCCTTCAGACATGATAAATTCGAAGTACTAAAGCATCCGGTACTTTGGATGGGGCTTATTGGGCCCGATAGATCTATCTTTAGGATTCGCGTCAATTAGGGGCCAGTTCCCTAATTCTTAGATAACCAGACTAAAAAGGGGCATATTCGATTTCGATAATCCAACCATAGAATGTAGTTTCGATTACTTGTGTCTATTTTGTAAAATATTTATAAAAACAGCGCATGTATTCTCAGTCCCAAAAATATATTGCAAAAGCATTTAAAAAGGGAGCAAATGAAACTCACAATACTGTATTTCGTAGTAAAAATACATATGACGTCATTGAACAAGTGTAGGGTTGGCATCGGATTCATGAACCTATATTAAGTATATATATATATATATATATTTATATAATGGTCAATATCTGTCTAACAATTAAGGTCGAGTCATAGTGTAACACAATCCTAATGCTCGAGACTGATATGCAAAAGTTAACAAAAATCAGTTTGACCTTAAATGACTTTGAAAATCTATACATGTTTAATATATAGTCATTTTATATATTTAAATATATTTATCATATTTTATTAGAGTAAATAATACAAGTTATATTAAAATTTATATTAAAATTTATATATGATAAAAATATATTTTTATATATCTCGAGTAATAAAATATATATAATTCACTCAAAATCATAAACATATAGTGGTATGTATTATTAATATAATTATATTACGTGTGGTAAAAATATCTTTGTATCACATATTTATTTGATAAAATAATATTGATAATAATAATAATAAGTAAAAGTGGTATAATTTTGTAATAATAATAATGATAATATTAATAAAGATAATGTTATTAAAAGTGTTTAATATAATAACAAAGGTAATAATAATGATATTAATAATACTAATAAAATTGATAATAACGATAATTTTAAATAAAACAGTAGTTTTAAATTCTATACTTTTAATAATGCTATATTCTTAATAAAAACGATAATTCTTAATAATAATAATAATTTTTAATAGAATGATAGTTTTAATAAAAACGATAAATGTTAAATGATAATTGATAGTATCGATACTTTAATATTAGTAAAAAAAATATAATTTATCTTAATAATAATATTTACTATATATAATAATTATCATAATAAGAATAGTAACAATAATATTTTATAAAAATAATTCTATCAAAAAGATAATTTTTAATAATAATCCTAATATGATAATAATGATAATATTTTATAATAAAAATGATATTTCTATTAGAAATGATAATTTTAATAAAAGTGATAATTTTTAATATTAATGATACTTTTAATAATAATAATAATGATAAAAAAATAATAAAATGATAGTTTTTATAAAAAAGTTACTTTTTAATAATAAAGATAATTTCAGTAATAATATCAATACTAATAATAATAATAATAATAATAATAATAATAATAATAATAATAATAATAATAATAATAATACTAATAATAATAATAATAATAACCTTAGTGATAATAACGATAATGATAATAATAATAATAATTTGTAGATAATAATAATAATGACGATAATAATAACGACGATAATAATAATAATTATAATAATAATAATAATAATAATAATAATAATAATAATAATAATAATAATAATAATAATAATAATAATAATATTAATAATAATAATAATAATAATAATAATAATAATAATAATAATAATAATAATAATAATAATAATAATAATAATAATAATAATAATAATAATAGAGTTAACGATAATTCATGACCATATCTTTAACTACGTTCATCGAAATTACACGACTTCTAAATGAAAAGTTAATAATTTTTCGACAGCTTTCCAACGACATGCATATCATATAGCTTATATCAGTATTATATGTACTAAATTCATGATTCATCATACACCATATAACGACGAAATAAAACATACAAGCATGCATGATCATATATACTCGAGCACAAGTCAGGGATACAATATTAATATATAAAAGATAAGATATGAGTGCTCACGTATCAATATTGTGATTCAATATTTCAGGAAAGTACGTAGACGCAACGGAGACAATAAACACTAGGTTGACCTCACGAGCTGTACCCCCGAACATTACATATAACCTCCATAGCTATAACTCATAGTTTTCTTAGCTCTATCCTAATCGAAAACCCATTTTGTAAACACTTGGGCAGAACCTCGTCGTAGTATTTTATGTAAATACTAGTACTAATACTACTACTAAATAATAATAATAAGATTAATAATAATAGTAATAATAGGAATAATATATATATATATATATATATATATATATATATATATATATATATATATATATATATATATATATATATATATATATATATATATATATTGAGATTGATCGATAGATAAATGAATGAATGAATCGAAAATACTTTCGAGCTTTATAACCCTCGACCTGGACCTCTATGCTCCGCGATTGCGGATGTTTTAAAGGTTGAAGTATCACGATTGCGGCACTATGGTTTCCAGCTCACACTCGAGCAACTTCTTGTGCCGACAGTTTTTATATAATATAATTTATAATATATTTAATTTATATAATTAATTAAATATTATATTATATTTACGTACATAGTTAACCTGTAAATTTAGTTCCGATTTATTGTGCGTTGAAACTCAACTTATGTACCGATTCCGGTTTCTCGAACGTGTTTTCGTACGTTTATAAAATTAGTCCATTACGTTTCGCGATATGTACCACGATAACATTTAGCCTTAAATCATCCATAAACTATATCACTCGGAGTGTAACTTAATCAGTTGAGTGTTTTGGTTATTTGCTTCATTAAATCAACTTCTCGTTGTTTTTATTAAAATATATATTACTTAAAAACCTTTTATTATAAGAGATATAAATATAATCAGTTAGTTATATAATTAAATAAATATTTTATTTTATCACATTATATATTTTATCATTAAAAGATTTGTACAAAAAAAAATATATACTCGAAATATTTATTTAATAATATAGTTTTTCAAAACTAATCATATTTAAAGTTCATAAAAATATATATTCTAAATCCTTTAAATAATAGAAAATATGATTTCAAATAATGTTTACACTTTAAAACATAAAATTGATATAATTCATTTATGCACCAACGTTTGTTTAAACAAAACATTTTAGAAATCAAATTGTATTATATCAAAAACGTTTTCATACGTTTGGAGCTAAATCAATTGAATATTATGAAATTCAATTCTTCACTAACTTTTGTCTAACCTTCGTTAATTGACACATTTGTTCTTACTTGCAAATCACTTTACCATTTATTTCGAATACCATCAAAAGGGAAAGATTTCTCAAATCAACTTGGACCTCACAACCGAGATCCCTAATCATATCACAATGTACTTGATAATTCAATCATTTGATATTATCTTCTAATTTCGTCGGTAAATATAATAAACTTATATTGAAACAAATACGTTCATGTAAAGTATTATACATCTAATACTTTGTTAATGTTTTCAATTAATATACTATATATTATATATACATACTTATATACACATAACGTTCGTGAATCGTTGAGCACAGTCAAAGGGTAATTGATTACTTGAATATAATTCCAAATTTTTTGAGACTCAACATTACAGACTTTTTTATCGTGTCAGAAAAATATAAAGATTAAGTTTAAATTTGTTCAAAAATTTTCGGGTCATCACAGTACCTACCCGTTAAAGAAATTTCATCCCGAAATTTGATTGGGATGGTCATGGCTGACAATAAGTATGTCTTCATGACATATACGAGCTGAAAATTAGAGTTTTATCATCGGCGAGTAATTTGGATAAAACAACTCGATTATGTAAAGAGTACGAGTGAAGCTATCACAAAAAAATGAAATGAGAAAAGTAAGTTTCATCATATCTTTTGACGTAGATGGGTTGATTTCCGGAGTTCAAGAGATTTGGAGAAAATCTTCGTAATAAGATTTGATTCTTCGGTAATTAAGGAAATTAGGATCTGCTTTAAATGCGATTATCTGTTTTGATTGCTCTGTCGGATATTTTACTATAAATCTACCCCCTTCGTTTCCTTACAACTCATACCTTCTATTCTTTCTCCCTCAATTCATATTTTAAAGCATTCGTCAATATGCTTCATCCAGTTCTGCTTCTTGATATACTCCTAACTTTCATATATGTCATTCATCTTTTTCATCTGCCGCCGGAAGAATCTATTTACTTCTACTATACTCTTGGTTTTATAGTGTTTTTAGTTCTCTCGTGTCTTTATATTGCTATATGCATAGATATTTACGGTTTGTAATTTCTGGGTTGTTGTTAGGTTTTGTATCTTCCCTTATATTTCGACGTCTCTGCTTCTGTCTTTCTAAAATCATTGACATCCACAGTTAATGTTTTCTCCTATTTGCTGCGATTTATACTTCCAATTTCTATTTCAGAGCTTCATTCTTTTGTTTTCTCTTCTTGCCATTAAGCACCGCATGTAATGGTCCAGAATTCGTAGATATGAATTTCAGAATAAACATAGTTAATGTTCTAAAAAGAAAATTGTAATGGCACAATCTTGTTTTGTCAAATTACTAGAATATCCCAGAAAAGATCGAATCATCAAGAAAAATATTTCCTTGATATGTTTAGAGGTTAGTTAGAATACAAGAGTCGTGTAACATGGCACATGATGACGTTATGATCTATGAATCATCACGTTCCATTTAGAAACTCAGCATGACTTACTGTAATATAATCATGTTGATCAAGTGTCATTTTAATATACTAACTCATGCTTCAGTTCCCAACACTACTTCAATAACATTCATATTTTAAGTTCGAATTTTTCAGAATTTAGAAACTAAAATAGTTTCCTTTCTGATATAATACAGATAGCACGAAGAGATAAATTATTTCTGATAAGAATAGTTAAGAAAATATCTTCAGAAATATCGAGGATATTTATAATGAAAGATACGATGATATCTTGGAATTTCTAACATCGATGGATGATGATGAAGATTTGTCCGTAAAAATTTAGAGTCATGAGCAAGGTATTCGATAATAACTTCAGCAGACACTGAATCATTTGAATTCTTTGAAGGCAGGTTTAATCTCTGTGATTTGTCCACAGCCTCCTTCGTGGTTTGCTCAATCCGTTTTCCAGTTCCAAACCTTCTCTTTTTCTGAGCTTTGCCAACACACTATTCTTTATCATCAAACTTTTGACTGTTAAGGTCGTTTACAGTTTTTGCTGCTTCATCAGCATTTTTTAAAATTTCGAGAACTAGTTCGTAGTTTAGGGTGTTTTTCAGAAACTTCACATTCGAAGTATGTAAGTCTTGTAGATAGATGTTATATGTATATATATATAACTGTTGGCGTAGAATTGTTGCGAAATTCGAGAATAATGATTCAAGATTTTTGGTATGGCAACTACCATTATAAGATGCAGATGAGTACATGATAGAGTTTTAATGAATAAGTATAGTGATTTTTCAGGGATGCTTAAAGATCAATGAAGTTGTTGGTAAATTTACTGTTAATGTGGCGAGATATAAAAGGTTCCCTGGTAACAATGATGAAGGGGTAATCGTTATAATAAGGTTTAATCGAATGAACCATTGAAGTTGATTTGTTGGGCTGTGACAAAACTGTCTACTTTGAAAAGGGATTGAAAAGTTATTTTAGCTAATAAATGCCAAAGGGTCTGACACGGATACGTGTTAATCTATGACTTTGGTTTCGAGGATTTTTCAGGTACAAGACTGTGGGTAATATGTGGTTGGATCATCATCTCGATTGTTCATTATTTGAAGTGTCTTCAGGAATTTCGATGGGTTTGAACACAGATGGTAATCATTAATATACATATGATATTCTGGGATTTTTGATGATACAAATTATTTTTCTGGGTTCTATGAATAGAAATGATGTTCTAGCACAGTTTTGAAGTCAAAGTATAGCTTTGAAAGATGTAGGAATCTAAGAGTGATGATACCGGTTATATCTCAAATTGAATTATGAGATTTCAAAATCAGAATATGTAATTGGATTTGGATGAGTATGGTTGTTTTGATTTCTATTAAAAGAATGTATGTTGTTGTGAAAGTAGTGAGTATAGTTGATGATTTATTGAATCAGAATTAAAGAATGTAACATATTAACTGTGAATTTATATAACTCTCGGGTATTACCTACCCGTTAAAAGTTTCACAAGTAATATGTTGTACCAGAGAATTTTATTACCGTCTTTATGAAAATATATGTATATTTTCTTCAGATGTAATACAGATTTAATGAGTTAATATTAAATTAAACTCATTTGATTTTTGGCTGGAACTAGAAATGAATAATCTCTAACATCAGAGATTACATAATCTTCGTAGAGTATTTCACTAATGTGATCAATACTTCATTATTTATTCTTATTGATTTTTCCTCAGTGAATCAGGTTGATGCTCATAGAACTCTTGCTAACTTCTTAAAGTACGAATGATGTTTTCTTAGAAAGTTTTGAGTATATCGAAAGTGTAAGATCAAACATGTAATTGAATAATACACTTAGTTTATTATGAAATGGAATTCATTGAGTTGAAACAGATATCGTAGTTAACGATGGTTAAGTTGTCAACGAAGGATGTACATCATTGCATATTAGTAATATGAATTAACTGAGTAGTATCTACCCTTCTTCAATTCATATATAATAGTTTAATACGAAAAGATTTATTTTGATCTCAAAATTCATATATATATAAAGTATACATATGATTTCTTCAGAGGAAATAAGTTAATACTTCATAAATCGTTGATACAATGTATGCGTTGTTGATTAGTGATGATGTTTGCGGTGATGATGGATCTGGTGGATCTTGTGTTGTTGTAGGTGCTGCTGATGCTGACGATGTGGGTGATGCTGAAGGTACTGTTGATGCTGACGGTACTGTTGATGCTGCAGGTAAAAACAAGTATAGCTTGTAAATCACGCACCATTCTTGTCAGGGTTTCCGCTCTTACTTCTATCATTTTGTTTCGCTCATCTGATTTATGGTTAAGGCTAGAACATATAATCTCTAAAACTTTGGAGATTACATAATTGCCGCGGAAAGTTTCTCCAATGAATCAATACTTCATCGGTTATTGTTGTTGGTACTCCTTGTTATCTACGGTGCGTATGACGTTGATGTTCGAGGTACAGATTGTGATGTTGAGGTGTGGGATACGGATGTTGTGGTTGATGGTGGAAATTGTACTGTTGGTGTTGCTGATGGTGGTATTGTTGCTGCCGGTGCTGCTGCTGGTGCTTGTAACCTTTGCACCATATTCTCCAAAGCCACTACCTGAGCGCGAAGCTCGTTGACTTCTTCTATTACACCGGGATGATTGTCAGTTTGGACGAGTGGATGAATAAGATCTAGAATTTGAGATAGTATATAGTCATGACGAGATACCCTGGAAATGAGGGAGAAAATAGTATCACGAACAGGTTTGCCGGTAAGTGCTTCAGGTTCTTCGCCAAGAGGGAAATGTGCGGAATGGAAGGGATTACCTTCTTCTTATCTCCAATGATTTAGTAGGCTACGAACCCATCCCCAATTCATCCAGAATAGATGATGGCTAATTGGTTGATCCATTCCGGTCACACTTGTTTCGGAGCTCGAGTGGAAATCCATATCGGAATCTGAGGAACTTGAACTAGTTGAGGGGTTCATCTCGTACGATCAGGGAAATGAATTTTCATATGTAATAGATTATAGGATTGAGTTTGGTATTCTTCAATATATATTTTGCATATGTATATATAATACCAAGATTCCATAAGTTACGGAGAAATTTTCGAAAGATTTCAGACAGAGTTTACTGTAATAGATATGTAAAGATATGAATTTGTCTAGACTTAAGATGATAAGTAGATAATTTTCGACAAAAATGATAAGCAAAACTTTTGATATGCAGATACGTTCGAAGTCCAGACTCATTAATGCATCTTAATATCTATCGGTTAGACACACTAATGCAAGACCTGGTTCGCTAAGACCACCGCTCTGATACCACATGAGACGACCCGTCCTAATCCATAAGGATGAATACAATAACATATGATTACATTGCGAGGTATTTGACCTCTATATGATACATTTTACAAACATTGCATTCATTTTTAAAAGACAAACTTTCATTACATCGAAAGTTGACAGGCATGCGTACTATTTCATAATATCCAACTATAAATGACCTAATCTGTCATTTACTTAATCATAATCTTTATTGAACTCAACGACTTGAATGCAACATCTTTTGAAATATGCCATGAATGATTCCAAGTAATATCTTTAAAATGAGCAAATGCACAGCGGAAGATTTCTTTCAATCCTGAGAATAAACATGCTTTAAAGTGTCAACCAAAAGGTTGGTGAGTTCATTAGTTTATCATCAATATTCATTTCCATCGTTTTTAATAGACCACAAGATTTTCATTTCCATTTCTCTTAAATAAATATCCCATACATAGAGATAAAAATCATTCATATGGTGAACACCTGGTAATCGACCTTAACAAGATGCATATAGAATATCCCCATCATTCCGGGACTCCCTTCGGACATGATAAATTCGAAGTACTAAAGCATTCGGTACTTTGGATGGGGCTTGTTGGGCCCGATTGATCTATCTTTAGGATTCCCGTCAATTAGGGTGTCACACCCCCCAAAATGGACCAGGGGTAATTGTGACCAATCATATCATAACACAGTTGTATAAACAAGAACGACTCTATATGAGACTTTTTAAATAAAACCTTTGTTAATAAAACAGCGGAAGCAGTAATACATGTTTACATTATTATTAAAACGTAAAATAAATGTTTATGAACTAAAATATAATATGCGATGTGGACTCCATGCAAGCATCAAACCTATCATCACAAAGTTGCAAACAGCTAGCTCAATCATCACCTGAGACAAAATATGCTTAAAGTGTCAACCAAAAAGGTTGAGTGAAATTCACAGGTTTATAAATAATATCCAAAGTTTTAGACCACAAGATTTAGTTTAAAGTTGATTGATATAGAAATATCAATCTAAAAGTGTTGCTGCATTTTGTAATATCGCTACTAAACAAGTTTACCCTATGACACCTTGTACTGTCAGTGTCGTGGAATCATTATTATGTAACCAAAGACCAACGGTCGAATGGTTAGAGACGTTACTCTCAATAGGCCTACTCACAATAATTAAGTTTGCATTTAAACGTAGCAATTAACGATATTACGGTAGGGATTTAGCATGAATCAAAGCATGACAGCATAGTTAACAATTTGGTACTTGTGTCTAAGTGTAAAACAGTTATAAATCAAGCATATGTCTCACCCCAAAAGTTATAAAACAGTTATGAAACAGTAAAAAGTGGGGCTATGAAGTTCACCTTAGTAGCACAAAAGATTATTCCACGAAAGAATTGAACGGAAGGACGTGACCGAGATCTCAACCTAGAGATAGAACGTATGATCAGACATTGCCTAACAGACAATAGTATATAGTACTATATTGATAGTAGTGGTTCACTAAAGAATTTCTATTTTCGGAAGGTTACTATTTATGGAAAGTTTTCACTTATAGTAATTTTCCAATTTTAGAAAGTTCGGGTTAATCTTTAGCAAGACGTTGTATAACTTTACTCAAACTTCGTTGCTATCAAATAAGTCAGGAATGACCAGATGTAACCGGGGGCCCAGGATTCTTGACCAGAATCTAAGTCATGGCATTCGAGATCCACTAGCTTACCCATAAATGGCAACCTAGACATCATTCACTTACGACCATGAGTAGCGATGAAGTTCACATGAATTATACATTATCTTTGATTAACCTTCACTTTAGGTGTATACACACAACGAATTATTAATGTACTTAATAATTATATATGTGATAATATAACCTAAGTTTTATTTAATATTTAGTTATTATACCTTAGTATGTCTTATATATATTAAATATAATTACCTTTAAATAAATACATAAATTACTTCAAAAATAATAGTGTTTTATTAATCGAACATTATTCAAAAATGTCTAAATAATAAATTAAATATCTAAAAATTACATACATAATTTCTATAGTCTTAGTTAATCATATAGATTAGTAGAAAAATTTAAGAAAACGTTTTTATTATATTTTTGTATTTATTTTTGTTTTTACCCTTAATGTATTCACAAAACAATTTTAATTCTACATAATTACTAAATAAACATAAATAATTATTTTTATAATTTTTATAAGTTTCTATCAGTCTAATAACCAGTAAAAAAATATTTAAAAAAATATTTTTTATTATTTTATATTTATTCTTAATTTACCTTCGAATTACATAATAATAGAGTTTAATTATATAATAAATACCAATTTGACCCAAGTAATTATTTTTATAATTTTTTCAGATCTATATAAGTTTTAAAAACTCAGAAAAAAATTATATATATTTTATTTTTGGTTAAAAGTATTTATTACGATTTTACATTGTTTTTACGTTTAAACACTACATAATTTGTATTTAATTATAAATAATATTCCGTAAATTATCAAAATTATTTTTATGCATCATAACACTTATAATACTAATTATAACATATAAACATAATTAATTTCGAATTTTACAAAGAATATACAATAAATATAAATATAAATGACAATATTGGAAAAAAATTAATAAACATAGAAAGTACCTCAAATTTTCTTCAAGGTTTTGAGAGAATAACTTAAGTTTTTATGTTTGGCAAGAAAAAATGAATGAGGAGCCATGTATTTATAGGTAAAAAAAATGGTTGGTGAAAAGAAAAAAATAATAAAATAAAGGTGCCAATTTTGACAAAATAATAAAAACATGTTAAAAATGTTTTTAATAAGTTTTTGTTTTTGAAAATATTTAGTCAAAATTCATGGGCTCATTATTTAATTTATAAAAAAAATCTTATTTCTTTTTATTTTTATTTTTTTATAAGCTAAAAATATATATAATGATTAAAATAACTTATCATTTAATTAATAATTATGTTACATATAGTTTTAAATATAATACGCATTAATATTAATATTAACTAAAGTTATTTTATATAATTAGTGTAAACTTTAGTTAACAAAAAGTGTCGACTAAAAATAAATATTTGATCAACGTCGAATTTAATTATATATTACGTATGGATAACAACCCTATAGGCAAATTAGTCAATTCAAGTATGGAAATATGAGGGTTGTTATAGTACCTACCCGTTAAAAGAAATTTCGTCCCGAAATTTAGTTGTTGAAATCAATCGGCGTTGTTCGTACATAGATGAGGATATCTACGTTTTATTTGGTTTTCACGTTCCCAGGTATGCTCGGGGCCTTGCGTGAATTCCAACGGATAGAATATTGTTCTGTTTCAAGAATTAAAATCATACAAACTATAATTTCTACAAGTTCATCTACGAAGTGCATTTTATTATTAATGCGGAGATCATTCAAAATGATGATGTTATACAAGTCATTTCAGTAAATTGGATATATAAAATGTGTTATGAATAATATCGAGCTCATTTAAAACCTTGAGTGGTTATGCCACAATATTAGGGCAGACAAAGCAGAGAGTAGTTCATGAAAATTATAGTCATGAAGTTTGATAGTGATCATCATTGTTTACAACAAGAATATTGTAATGATGAATATAAGTTAAAGAATAAAGTTTTATCACTATTGAATAATATGGATAAAACGATTCGATTATAGGAAGAGTATAAACGAAGCTATCGTAAAAGAGTGAATGAGTAAATTAAATGTTCGCCTTAACTTTTGACGTAGTCACGATTGATTTCCGGAATTCAAGGGATTAAAGGAAATCTTCGTAATCTATAAGATTTGATTATCCGGTATTTACGGAATTTTGGGATTTCTTTGATTAAATGCGGTGAATTGCCTCGATTGCTGTGTTTGGAAATTTTGCTATAAATTAGCTTCTTCCGTTTCATTATCTTCACCACTTCTATACTTTCTTCCTAGATTCATACTTCTAAAAGATTTGTTAATATGCTCAATCCCGTATTGATACTTGTTATTATATTGACCATATATGCAGTCATGCTTCTTTTTCTTTTACCACCAGAGGAATCTATTTACTTCTACTATGCTCTTGGGGTTATAGTGTTTTTAATTCTCCCGTGTCTTTATGTTGCTATACGCATTGATATACATGATTTGTAATTTCTGTGTTGTTATCGGGCTTTGTATTTTCCCTTATATGTCGGAGCCCTTTACCTTTTTATTCTGCTCTCGACTCTAAGTTAAGCGAGTAATGGTCCAGAATTTGTAGGTATGAAGTTTCGAATGAACCTAATGTTCTAAGCGTAATATCACGATTTGATTTGGTAAATTACCAGAATTACTGAGGATAGAACTATCAAGAATATATGTTCTTGATATGTTCAGAGATTAAGTAGAATGTAAGAGCCGGTAACATGGCAAATGATGATTATAAAGTCTATGAATCATCATCTTCCATTAAAAATTTAGCATGACTTACTGTAATATAATCACGTTGGCCTGACGTCATTTTATTATACTAACTCATGCTTCAATTTCCAACATTTCTTCAAAACATTTATAATTTAAACTTGAATTTTACGGAATATAGAAACTAAAATAGTTTCCTTTATAAAGATATCGCAAAGAGATACTTAATTGTGGACAAGAATCGTTATGAAAATATCTTCAGAAATATAGAAGATATTTATAACGACATTTTGGAATTTCTAAGTTCGAAGGTTGATGAAGAAAAATTTTCCGCAAGCTTTTAACATAACTTCGGAGCAAGATATTCTCTAAAGATTTCATCGGATCCAGAATTACGTGGATTCTTTGAATATAGGATTTGGTCCTTGTATTTGTCCTTGGTCTCCTCCATGGTTAGCTCAATCCGTTTTTCAGTTCTAAATTTTCTTTTGAGCTTTTCCAACGTACCATTCTTTATTATCAAACTTTTGGCCATTGAGACCATCTACAATTTTGCTGTTTCCTCTGCATTTAATGCAGCCATATTTGATTCATCGATTATCAATCCAAGATGGTTTCAAGAAATTTCGTTTTTAGATGATTAAACGCTGATTGTAATCGTCAACGGATCTAATGGTTGATGAATAGGCGTTGTTGATTTCAAAAGTAATGAACGATAATTTCGGTGGTTTGATGTGATAATTCATCATAGAATACGAATGAATATAATTCATGAATGTAGTGATCTTTAAGAAGATTACACTTTCTAAAGCTTTACTTGGATTCCGATATGTAGTGACCCGAACTTTTCCATGTTTATATATATTAATTGAGATTGATGTTTACATGATTAAATGTTTCCAACATGTTAAGCAATCAAACTTGTTAAGACTTGATTAATTGAAATAGGTTTCATATAGACAATTGACCACCCAAGTTGACCGGTGATTCACGAACGTTAAAACTTGTAAAAAACTATATGATGACATATATATGGTTATATATATAGTTAACATGATATTATGATAAGTAAACATATCATTAATTATATTAACAATGAACTACATATGTAAAAACAAGACTATTAACTTAATGATTTTGAAACGAGACATATATGTAACGTTTATCGTTGTAACGACATTTAATGTATATATATCATATTAAGAGATATTCGTACATCATAATATCATGATAATATAATAATTTAAAATCTCTTTTGTTATTATAAACATTGGGTTAACAACATTTAACAAGATCGTTAACCTAAAGGTTTCAAAACAACACTTACATGTAACGACTAACGATGACTTAACGACTCAGTTAAAATGTATATACATGTAGTGTTTTAATATGTATTTATACACTTTTGAAAGACTTCAATACACTTATCAAAATACTTCTACTTAACAAAAATGCTTACAATTACATTCTCGTTCAGTTTCATCAACAATTCTACTCGTATGCACCCGTATTCGTACTCGTACAATACACAGCTTTTAGATGTATGTACTATTGGTATATACACTCCAATAATCAGCTATTAGCAGCCCATGTGAGTCACCTAACACATGTGGGAACCATCATTTGGCAACTAGCATGAAATATCTCATAAGATTACAAAAATATGAGTAATCATTCATGACTTATTTACATGAAAACAAAATTACATATCCTTTATATCTAATCCATACACCAACGACCAAAAACACCTACAAACACTTTCATTCTTCAATTTTCTTCATCTAATTGAACTCTCTCAAGTTCTATCTTCAAGTTCTAAGTGTTCTTCATAAATTCCAAAAGTTCTAGTTTCATAAAATCAAGAATACTTTCAAGTTTGCTAGCTCACTTCCAATCTTGTAAGGTGATCATCCAACCTCAAGAAATCTTTGTTTCTTACAGTAGGTTATCATTCTAATACAAGGTAATAATCATATTCAAACTTTGGTTCAATTTCTATAACTATAACAATCTTATTTCAAGTGATGATCTTACTTGAACTTGTTTTCGTGTCATGATTTTGCTTCAAGAACTTTGAGCCATCCAAGGATCCATTGAAGCTAGATCCATTTTTCTCTTTTCCAGTAGGTTCATCCAAGGAACTTAAGGTAGTAATGATGTTCATAACATCATTCGATTCATACATATAAAGCTATCTTATTCGAAGGTTTAAACTTGTAATCACTAGAACATAGTTTAGTTAATTCTAAACTTGTTCGCAAACAAAAGTTAATCCTTCTAACTTGACTTTTAAAATCAACTAAACACATGTTCTATATCTATATGATATGCTAACTTAATGATTTAAAACCTGGAAACACGAAAAACACCGTAAAACCGGATTTACGCCGTCGTAGTAACACCGCGGGCTGTTTTGGGTTAGTTAATTAAAAACTATGATAAACTTTGATTTAAAAGTTGTTATTCTGAGAAAATGATTTTTATTATGAACATGAAACTATATCCAAAAATTATGGTTAAACTCAAAGTGGAAGTATGTTTTCTAAAATGGTCATCTAGACGTCGTTCTTTCGACTGAAATGACTACCTTTACAAAAACGACTTGTAACTTATTTTTCCGACTAGAAACCTATACTTTTTTGGTTTAGATTCATAAAATAGAGTTCAATATGAAACCATAGCAATTTGATTCACTCAAAACGGATTTAAAATGAAGAAGTTATGGGTAAAACAAGATTGGATAATTTTTCTCATTTTAGCTACGTGAAAATTGGTAACAAATCTATTCCAACCATAACTTAATCAACTTGTATTATATATTATGTAATCTTGAGATACCATAGACACGTATACAATGTTTCGACCTATCATGTCGACACATCTATATATATTTCGGAACAACCATAGACACTCTATATGTGAATGTTGGAGTTAGCTATACAGGGTTGAGGTTGATTCCAAAATATATATAGTTTGAGTTGTGATCAATACTGAGATACGTATACACTGGGTCGTGGATTGATTCAAGATAATATTTATCGATTTATTTCTGTACATCTAATTGTGGACAACTAGTTGTAGGTTACTAACAGGGACAGCTGACTTAATAAACTTAAAACATCAAAATATATTAAAAGTGTTGTAAATATATTTTGAACATACTTTGATATATATGCATATATTGTTATAGGTTCGTGAATCAACCAGTGGCCAAGTCTTACTTCCCGACGAAGTAAAAATCTGTGAAAGTGAGTTATAGTCCCACTTTTAAAATCTAATATTTTTGGGATGAGAATACATGCAGGTTTTATAAATGATTTACAAAATAGACACAAGTACGTGAAACTACATTCTATGGTTGAATTATCGAAATCGAATATGCCCCTTTTTATTAAGTCTGGTAATCTAAGAATTAGGGAACAGACACCCTAATTGACGCGAATCCTAAAGATAGATCTATTGGGCCTAACAAACCCCATCCAAAGTACCGGATGCTTTAGTACTTCGAAATTTATATCATATCCGAAGGGTGTCCCGGAATGATGGGGATATTCTTATATATGCATCTTGTTATTGTCGGTTACCAGGTGTTCACCATATGAATGATTTTTATCTCTATGTATGGGATGTGTATTGAAATATGAAATCTTGTGGTCTATTGTTACGATTTGATATATATAGGTTAAACCTATAACTCACCAACATTTTTGTTGACGTTTTAAGCATGTTTATTCTCAGGTGATTATTAAGAGCTTCCGCTATCGCATACTTAAATAAGGACAAGATTTGGAGTCCATGCTTGTATGATATTGTGTAAAAACTGCATTCAAGAAACTTATTTTGTTGTAACATATTTGTATTGTAAACCATTATGTAATGGTCGTGTGTAAACAGGATATTTTAGATTATCATCATTTGATAATATACGTAAAGCTTTTTAAACCTTTGTTGATGAAATAAAGGTTATGGTTTGTTTAAAAATGAATGCAGTCTTTGAAAAACGTCTCATATAGAGGTCAAAACCTCGCAACGAAATCAATTAATATGGAACGTTTTTAATCAATAAGAACGGGACATTTCAGTTGGTATCCGAGCGTTGGTCTTAGAGAACCAGAATTTTGCATTAGTGTGTCTTATCGAGTTTTTTAGGATGCATTAGTGAGTCTGGACTTCGACCGTGTTTTCTTTAAAAATGATTGCTTAACATTTTTGTTGGAAACTATATATTTTTAACATATGAATATTATGTGATATATTAATCTCTTAACGTGTTTGATATTATGTGATAGATGTCTACCTCTAGAACAAGTCCCATTGACTCACCTAATAATAATGAAGAGTCAAATGTAAATTGGAATGATTTGTGGACTGATTCACAAGTTCCCGAAGAGGAACCGGAAGAAGAGTCGGAACCGGAAGAAGAATCGGAACCGGAAGAAGAATCGGAACCGGATGAAGAAATAGAACCGGTGGGAGAAATAATAAAACGGTTAAGTAAAAGAAAATCCTCAACCAACCGACCAAAGTTAATTATGGTCAATGGTGTTTCCGCCAAGGAAGCAAAATATTGGGAGGATTACCAATTCTCCGATGAATCGGATTCCGACGAGAATTCCGATGATGTTATAGAAATTACCCCAACTGAATTTAAAAAGGCAAAAGAAAATAATAAGGGAAAGGGCATAAAAATAGAGAAATCTAATTCCAACCCCGATGAACTTTATATGTATCGTCAACCCCCGAAGTCCTTAAGTTGTAACAATGACCCGGGAACCTCTAAACCACCAGGTTTTTCTAAACCAATGTGGACAACGACGGCTCGTATTAGGGGAACATCATATATCCCTAGAAACTTGGCAAAACGAACCAAAACCGAAGAAGAAGAAACGAGCGAGTCGGAATAAGATAGTTGTATTCGTGTGGTGTAATATATGTAATATAGTGTTCTTATGCTTTATGATATATGTAAAAATTGCTTGTATTAATAAGTATTTTTTTTATGAAACTAACTCTTGTCTATTTTACAGTTTAAAAACACCAAAATGGATAGACAACCCAATATTTTAAGAGACCTACCCGGAGACATGATTGATGAAATCTTGTCTAGAGTCGGTCAGAATTCCTCGGCACAACTATTTAAGGCGAGATCAGTTTGTAAGACATTCGAAGAACGTTCCAAGAATGTCTTGGTTTATAAGAGACTTTCGTTTGAAAGATGGGGGATATCACATTGGGAAACCCATAAGTTACGATGTGTTTACTTTGACGCATATATTGCGGGGAACCCAAATGCTATTTTACGCAACGGGTTAAGAAATTATTTTGACTCAATATATCCGAATATTGGACTTCGTGATTTAGAAAAAGCGGCTAACATGCAACATAAAGAAGCATGTTATGCTTACGGATTAGTAATGTTCGCTTCTCACCAAAGTGAGAACAAGAACATCGGGCTACAACTATTAAACAAAACGTTTCCACAAGTGACGGAGTCGGTAATTGGGGTAAGAAATGAGGTTTTTAGATTATTACGGGACTGTTGGACATTACGTAACCCTCGTCCCTTTGATGACATTACAACACACTGTCTTATCAACGGCCATAACGGTTATGTTGCACAAGACCAAGGATGGGAAGTAGTCCTAGTAAAACCAGAATGCATGACTTGTTTCTGGACGTATGAATTACGTGTCTTTATTGCCTTTGCTGAACGACTTGTGTACTAGCTAGAATTGTCTTCACAACTATCTTGTATCAAAGTTATTGTGTGCTATATTTCATGCTTTATGTAAAATAAGCGGTATTGTAAGTTTGTAAAATATTGTATAAAAGTTTGAACGCGAAATATTATTATAATCAGTTTTTCATATAGAATTGTAGTAGTTGAATTGTATATTAGCTACTAAGTATGAACTTAACGGGTAGGTACTACCCGAATTTAAACTTATAAAACGCTAATATGAAGAAAAAGCTTTTACAAATGAGTTCATATTATGCTACGAAATACTATTAACTACTCTTAATATTCTGTATGATTAACTTGTTCCATTTAACTATTTTGAAGGAAATGGCACCGACTACTCGACACACCGTGAATATGAATGAAGAGGAATTCCGTACTTTTCTAGCTTCAAACATAGCAGCAGTACAGGCTGCGCTGCATACCAACAATAACCTTGGATCTAGCAGTACAGGAAATCGTGTAGGATGCACCTACAAAGAATTCACTGCCTGCAAACCTTCGGAATTTGATGGAACCGAAGGACCGATCGGATTGAAACGGTGGACCGAGAAGGTTGAATCGGTGTTTGCCATAAGTAAGTGTACTGAAGAGGACAAAGTGAAGTACGCTACGCATACCTTCACAGGTTCTGCGTTAACATGGTGGAATACCTATCTAGAGCAAGTGGGACAAGATGATGCGTACGCACTACCGTGGTCAGCATTCAAGCACTTGATGAACGAGAAGTACCGTCCCAGAACCGAGGTCAATAAGCTCAAGACAGAACTTAGAGGGTTACGAACCCAAGGATTTGATATTACCACGTACGAAAGACGATTCACATAATTGTGCCTATTGTGTCCGGGAGCATTCGAAGATGAGGAAGAGAAGATCGACGCGTTTGTGAAAGGATTACCGGAAAGAATCCAAGAAGATATAAGTTCACACGAGCCCGCCTCCATACAACAGGCATGTAGAATGGCTCACAAACTAGTGAACCAGATTGAAGAAAGAATTAAAGAACAGACTGCTGAAGAGGCCAATGTGAAGCAAGTCAAAAGAAAGTGGGAGGAAAACGGTGATAAGAATCACCAATACAACAACAACAGCAATTACAACAATAATCGCAACAATTATCCCAACAATCGCAACATCAATCGCAACTACAACAAACGGCCCAACAACAACAACAACAACAACAACAACAGCAACTACAACAATCATCCCAACAACAATAATAACCGCAACAACAACAACAATCAGAAGCAACTATGCCAAAGGTGTGAAAAGAATCACTCGGGGTTCTGCACCAAATTTTGCAACAAGTGTAAAAGAAATGGTCATAGCGCGGCGAAGTGTGAGGTCTACGGACCAGGGGTTAATAGAACGAAAGGAACAAATGGTGTCGGAACGAGTAATGGCGGAGCAAGTAGTGTCGGAGCAAGTTATGCCAATGTAGTTTGTTATAAATGTGGAAAACCAGGCCACATTATTAGAAATTGCCCGAACCAGGAGAACACGAATGGACAAGGCCGTGGAAGAGTTTTCAATATTAATGCGGTAGAGGCACAGGAAGACCCGGAGCTTGTTACGGGTACGTTTCTTATTGACAATAAATCTGCTTACGTTTTATTTGATTCGGGTGCGGATAGAAGCTATATGAGTAGAGATTTTTGTGCTAAATTAAGTTGTCCATTGACGCCTTTGGATAGTAAATTTTTACTCGAATTAGCAAATGGTAAATTAATTTCAGCAGATAATATATGTCGGAATCGAGAAATTAAACTGGTTAGCGAAACATTTAAGATTGATTTGATACCAGTAGAGTTAGGGAGTTTTGATGTGATAATCGGTATGGACTGGTTGAAAGAAGTGAAAGCGGAGATCGTTTGTTACAAAAATGCAATTCGCATTATACGAGAAAAAGGAAAACCCTTAATGGTGTACGGAGAAAAGGGCAACACGAAGCTACATCTTATTAGTAATTTGAAGGCACAAAAACTAATAAGAAAAGGTTGCTATGCTGTTCTAGCACACGTCGAGAAAGTACAAACTGAAGAAAAGAGCATCAATGATGTTCCCATTGCAAAAGAATTTCCCGATGTATTTCCGAAAGAATTACCGGGATTACCCCCACATCGATCCGTTGAATTTCAAATAGATCTTGTACCAGGAGCTGCACCAATAGCTCGTGCTCCTTACAGACTCGCACCCAGCGAGATGAAAGAACTGCAAAGCCAATTACAAGAACTTTTAGAGCGTGGTTTCATTCGACCAAGCACATCACCGTGGGGAGCTCCTGTTTTGTTTGTCAAGAAGAAAGATGGTACATTCAGGTTGTGTATCGACTACCGAGAGTTGAACAAACTTACCATCAAGAACCGCTACCCACTACCGAGAATCGACGACTTATTTGATCAACTACAAGGCTCGTCTGTTTATTCAAAGATTGACTTACGTTCCGGGTATCATCAAATGCGGGTGAAAGAAGATGATATTCCAAAGACTGCTTTCAGAACACGTTACGGTCATTACGAGTTTATGGTCATGCCGTTTGGTTTAACTAATGCACCAGCTGTGTTCATGGACCTTATGAACCGAGTGTGTGGACCATACCTTGACAAGTTTGTCATTGTTTTCATTGATGACATACTTATTTACTCAAAGAATGACCAAGAACACGGTGAACATTTGAGAAAGGTGTTAGAAGTATTGAGGAAGGAAGAATTGTATGCTAAGTTTTCAAAGTGTGCATTTTGGTTGGAAGAAGTTCAATTCCTCGGTCACATAGTGAACAAAGAAGGTATTAAGGTGGATCCGACAAAGATAGAAACTGTTGAAAAGTGGGAAACCCCGAAAACTCCGAAACACATACGCCAGTTTTTAGGACTAGCTGGTTACTACAGAAGGTTCATCCAAGACTTTTCCAGAATAGCAAAACCCTTGACTGCATTAACGCATAAAGGGAAGAAATTTGAATGGAATGATGAACAAGAGAAAGCGTTTCAGTTATTGAAGAAAAAGCTAACTACGGCACCTATATTGTCATTGCCTGAAGGGAATGATGATTTTGTGATTTATTGTGACGCATCAAAGCAAGGTCTCGGTTGTGTATTAATGCAACGAACGAAGGTGATTGCTTATGCGTCTAGACAATTGAAGATTCACGAACAAAATTATACGACGCATGATTTGGAATTAGGCGCGGTTGTTTTTGCATTAAAGACTTGGAGGCACTACTTATATGGGGTCAAAAGTATTATATATACCGACCACAAAAGTCTTCAACACATATTTAATCAGAAACAACTGAATATGAGGCAGCGTAGGTGGATTGAATTATTGAATGATTACGATTTTGAGATTCGTTACCACCCGGGGAAGGCAAATGTGGTAGCCGATGCCTTGAGCAGGAAGGATAGAGAACCCATTCGAGTAAAATCTATGAATATAATGATTCATAATAACATTACTACTCAAATAAAGGAGGCGCAACAAGGAGTTTTAAAAGAGGGAAATTTAAAGGATGAAATACCCAAAGGATCGGAGAAGCATCTTAATATTCGGGAAGACGGAACCCGGTATAGGGCTGAAAGGATTTGGGTACCAAAATTTGGAGATATGAGAGAAATGGTACTTAGAGAAGCTCATAAAACCAGATACTCAATACATCCTGGAACGGGGAAGATGTACAAGGATCTCAAGAAACATTTTTGGTGGCCGGGTATGAAAGCCGATGTTGCTAAATACGTAGGAGAATGTTTGACGTGTTCTAAGGTCAAAGCTGAGCATCAGAAACCATCAGGTCTACTTCAACAACCCGAAATCCCGGAATGGAAATGGGAAAACATTACCATGGATTTCATCACTAAATTGCCAAGGACTGCAAGTGGTTTTGATACTATTTGGGTAATAGTTGATCGTCTCACCAAATCAGCACACTTCCTACCAATAAGAGAAGATGACAAGATGGAGAAATTAGCACGACTGTATTTGAAGGAAGTCGTCTCCAGACATGGAATACCAATCTCTATTATCTCTGATAGGGATGGCAGATTTATTTCAAGATTCTGGCAGACATTACAGCAAGCATTAGGAACTCGTCTAGACATGAGTACTGCCTATCATCCACAAACTGATGGGCAGAGCGAAAGGACGATACAAACGCTTGAAGACATGCTACGAGCATGTGTTATTGATTTCGGAAACAGTTGGGATCGACATCTACCGTTAGCAGAATTTTCCTACAACAACAGCTACCATTCAAGCATTGAGATGGTGCCGTTTGAAGCACTTTATGGTAGAAAGTGCAGGTCTCCGATTTGTTGGAGTGAGGTGGGGGATAGACAGATTACGGGTCCAGAGATTATACAAGAAACTACCGAGAAGATCATCCAAATTCAACAACGGTTGAAAACCGCCCAAAGTCGACAAAAGAGCTACGCTGACATTAAAAAAAAAGATATAGAATTTGAAATTGGAGAGATGGTCATGCTTAAAGTTTCACCTTGGAAAGGCGTTGTTCGATTTGGTAAACGAGGGAAATTAAATCCAAGGTATATTGGACCATTCAAGATTATTGATCGTGTCGGACCAGTAGCTTACCGACTTGAGTTACCTCAACAACTCGCGGCTGTACATAACACTTTCCACGTCTCGAATTTGAAGAAATGTTTTGCTAAAGAATATCTCACTATTCCGTTAGATGAAATCCAAATCAACGAAAAACTCCAATTCATCGAAGAACCCGTCGAAATAATGGATCGTGAGGTTAAAAGACTTAAGCAAAACAAGATACCAATTGTTAAGGTTCGATGGAATGCTCGTAGAGGACCCGAGTTCACCTGGGAGCGTGAAGATCAGATGAAGAAGAAATACCCGCATCTATTTCCAGAAGATTCGTCAACACCTTCAACAGCTTAAAATTTCGGGACGAAATTTATTTAACGGGTAGGTACTGTAGTGACCCGAACTTTTCCATGTTTATATATATTAATTGAGATTGATGTTTACATGATTAAATGTTTCCAACATGTTAAGCAATCAAACTTGTTAAGACTTGATTAATTGAAATAGGTTTCATATAGACAATTGACCACCCAAGTTGACCGGTGATTCACGAACGTTAAAACTTGTAAAAAACTATATGATGACATATATATGGTTATATATATAGTTAACATGATATTATGATAAGTAAACATATCATTAATTATATTAACAATGAACTACATATGTAAAAACAAGACTATTAACTTAATGATTTTGAAACGAGACATATATGTAACGTTTATCGTTGTAACGACATTTAATGTATATATATCATATTAAGAGATATTCGTACATCATAATATCATGATAATATAATAATTTAAAATCTCTTTTGTTATTATAAACATTGGGTTAACAACATTTAACAAGATCGTTAACCTAAAGGTTTCAAAACAACACTTACATGTAACGACTAACGATGACTTAACGACTCAGTTAAAATGTATATACATGTAGTGTTTTAATATGTATTTATACACTTTTGAAAGACTTCAATACACTTATCAAAATACTTCTACTTAACAAAAATGCTTACAATTACATTCTCGTTCAGTTTCATCAACAATTCTACTCGTATGCACCCGTATTCGTACTCGTACAATACACAGCTTTTAGATGTATGTACTATTGGTATATACACTCCAATAATCAGCTATTAGCAGCCCATGTGAGTCACCTAACACATGTGGGAACCATCATTTGGCAACTAGCATGAAATATCTCATAAGATTACAAAAATATGAGTAATCATTCATGACTTATTTACATGAAAACAAAATTACATATCCTTTATATCTAATCCATACACCAACGACCAAAAACACCTACAAACACTTTCATTCTTCAATTTTCTTCATCTAATTGAACTCTCTCAAGTTCTATCTTCAAGTTCTAAGTGTTCTTCATAAATTCCAAAAGTTCTAGTTTCATAAAATCAAGAATACTTTCAAGTTTGCTAGCTCACTTCCAATCTTGTAAGGTGATCATCCAACCTCAAGAAATCTTTGTTTCTTACAGTAGGTTATCATTCTAATACAAGGTAATAATCATATTCAAACTTTGGTTCAATTTCTATAACTATAACAATCTTATTTCAAGTGATGATCTTACTTGAACTTGTTTTCGTGTCATGATTTTGCTTCAAGAACTTTGAGCCATCCAAGGATCCATTGAAGCTAGATCCATTTTTCTCTTTTCCAGTAGGTTCATCCAAGGAACTTAAGGTAGTAATGATGTTCATAACATCATTCGATTCATACATATAAAGCTATCTTATTCGAAGGTTTAAACTTGTAATCACTAGAACATAGTTTAGTTAATTCTAAACTTGTTCGCAAACAAAAGTTAATCCTTCTAACTTGACTTTTAAAATCAACTAAACACATGTTCTATATCTATATGATATGCTAACTTAATGATTTAAAACCTGGAAACACGAAAAACACCGTAAAACCGGATTTACGCCGTCGTAGTAACACCGCGGGCTGTTTTGGGTTAGTTAATTAAAAACTATGATAAACTTTGATTTAAAAGTTGTTATTCTGAGAAAATGATTTTTATTATGAACATGAAACTATATCCAAAAATTATGGTTAAACTCAAAGTGGAAGTATGTTTTCTAAAATGGTCATCTAGACGTCGTTCTTTCGACTGAAATGACTACCTTTACAAAAACGACTTGTAACTTATTTTTCCGACTAGAAACCTATACTTTTTTGGTTTAGATTCATAAAATAGAGTTCAATATGAAACCATAGCAATTTGATTCACTCAAAACGGATTTAAAATGAAGAAGTTATGGGTAAAACAAGATTGGATAATTTTTCTCATTTTAGCTACGTGAAAATTGGTAACAAATCTATTCCAACCATAACTTAATCAACTTGTATTATATATTATGTAATCTTGAGATACCATAGACACGTATACAATGTTTCGACCTATCATGTCGACACATCTATATATATTTCGGAACAACCATAGACACTCTATATGTGAATGTTGGAGTTAGCTATACAGGGTTGAGGTTGATTCCAAAATATATATAGTTTGAGTTGTGATCAATACTGAGATACGTATACACTGGGTCGTGGATTGATTCAAGATAATATTTATCGATTTATTTCTGTACATCTAATTGTGGACAACTAGTTGTAGGTTACTAACAGGGACAGCTGACTTAATAAACTTAAAACATCAAAATATATTAAAAGTGTTGTAAATATATTTTGAACATACTTTGATATATATGCATATATTGTTATAGGTTCGTGAATCAACCAGTGGCCAAGTCTTACTTCCCGACGAAGTAAAAATCTGTGAAAGTGAGTTATAGTCCCACTTTTAAAATCTAATATTTTTGGGATGAGAATACATGCAGGTTTTATAAATGATTTACAAAATAGACACAAGTACGTGAAACTACATTCTATGGTTGAATTATCGAAATCGAATATGCCCCTTTTTATTAAGTCTGGTAATCTAAGAATTAGGGAACAGACACCCTAATTGACGCGAATCCTAAAGATAGATCTATTGGGCCTAACAAACCCCATCCAAAGTACCGGATGCTTTAGTACTTCGAAATTTATATCATATCCGAAGGGTGTCCCGGAATGATGGGGATATTCTTATATATGCATCTTGTTATTGTCGGTTACCAGGTGTTCACCATATGAATGATTTTTATCTCTATGTATGGGATGTGTATTGAAATATGAAATCTTGTGGTCTATTGTTACGATTTGATATATATAGGTTAAACCTATAACTCACCAACATTTTTGTTGACGTTTTAAGCATGTTTATTCTCAGGTGATTATTAAGAGCTTCCGCTGTCGCATACTTAAATAAGGACAAGATTTGGAGTCCATGCTTGTATGATATTGTG
The DNA here is from genome assembly GCF_046630445.1 of Rutidosis leptorrhynchoides. Taxonomy (NCBI): domain Eukaryota; kingdom Viridiplantae; phylum Streptophyta; class Magnoliopsida; order Asterales; family Asteraceae; genus Rutidosis; species Rutidosis leptorrhynchoides. The sequence goes on along the minus strand of NC_092341.1, from coordinate 66,296,416 downwards.
TAAAAACTGCATTCAAGAAACTTATTTTGTTGTAACATATTTGTATTGTAAACCATTATGTAATGGTCGTGTGTAAACAGGATATTTTAGATTATCATTATTTGATAATCTACGTAAAGCTTTTTAAACCTTTGTTGATGAAATAAAGGTTATGGTTTGTTTAAAAATGAATGCAGTCTTTGAAAAACGTCTCATATAGAGGTCAAAACCTCGCAACGAAATCAATTAATATGGAACGTTTTTAATCAATAAGAACGGGACATTTCACGATATGTCCAAATCAGAATAGGTAATTAAATTTGTATGAAAATGGTTGTTCTTTAGTGAACGGATACATATGTGGATGTAAGTAGTATAGTTACTAATTATTGAATCAGAATTTGAAGAATGTACAATGTAAGATATTAATGTGAGATATAAATATTTCTCGGGTTTTACCTACCCATTAAAATATTTTCACAATTAACAGTTTGTACAAAAGGATTTTTAATTACAATCTTTATGAAGATATACGTTTATATACGTATTCTTCACGTATAATATAGATTTAATGAGTTAATATACTATTAAACTCATTTGATTTGCGGTTGAAGCGAGAATAAATAATCTTCAAAACTTGAGAGATTACATAATCATCGCAGAATCTTTCTTTAATGAAGTTATGAATTAATACTCCATCGTTCATTGTTATTGATATACCTCGGTATATGATGTTGATGCTCGTGGAATTCTTGTGAAATTTACAAGGCACGAATGATGTTTTCTAAAGAGTTTTGAGTACATCGAAAATGAAAGTGTAAAACCAAACATGTATTTGAATAATACACTTAGTTTATTATGAAATGGAGTTTATTGTGATGAAACAATGATTAACGATTGTTAAGTCATTAACGAGGGATGTACATCATAGCATATTAGTGATATGAATTAACCAAGTAGTACATACTAGTTAAGATTCACACGTAATAGCTTAATACGAAAAGATTTATTATTGTTCCAAACCATATATATATATAAAGTATACATATATAATTTTCAGGAAGAATGAGTCAATACATCTTAACTCATTATTACTAATATTCCTTGGTATCTATGGGGCGTATGATGTTGATATTCGAGGTACAGATTATGGTGTTTGTTGTTGGTGAAGCTGATGCTGTTGGTGGTGATGTTGTTGGTACTGGTGGTGATGCTGGTTATGCTGCTGGTGCTCGTAGGTTTCGCACCATATTCTCCAGAGCCACCACTCGAGCGCGAAGCTCATTGACTTCTTCTATTATTCCGGGGTGATTGGCGGTTCGGACAAGTGGATGAATAAGATCTAGAATTTTAGATATTATATATTCGTGACTGGATACCCTGGAAATGAGGGTAAAAATAGTGTTCCGAACGGGTTCGCCGGTAAGTGCTTCAGGTTCTTCACCAAGAGGTGAATTTGGTTGGTGGAAGGGATCACCTTCTTCTTGTCTCCATTGATTAAGTTTACTACGAACCCATCCCCAATTCATCCAATATAGATGATGACTAATTGGTTGGTTCATTCCGGTTACGCTGCCATTGGAGCTCGAGGAGTTCGAGGAATCAAGTGAGAAATCCATATTATCTGATCGGAATAAGGGTTTTTGTAATGAGATGAGTGTTGAATATTGAATGATATATTTGTCTTCTTGATATACGTATATATAGCAAAAAGATTTCCGTAATTTACGGAGGAAATTTAGGAAAAGTGTTAGATAAAGTTTATTAAGATAGATATGATATGATATAATAAGATATGATGTGTCTATAATCCAATAATAGCAGTATGACGTGTCGAGATCATAAAATGATAAGTATGTAATCTGATAATCTTTCGATTAAAGACTTTCAATTCGTAATGGCCTATTCAGGTCTAGGGGCTTGAGCTATAGGATCCTTTAAATCGGTAATCCAAACCCTTCCATTCTAGAGTTTCGTAGACGCCATCCGTCAAGAAAATTCAATAACGAGAAATAAAATGTATAAAAGTAATGAATATGAGTAGTGATGACATTATAATGCCTTTGAGATTCTCGATAACTCAATGACATTTTTCGGTTCGCAAACTGATGCATAAAGGCATAAAGCATATAGGTACGTGATATAACAGGGAGTTATATACGTTTGAGTATGAATAGTAACAAATATAGGAGTTTCAAAAATTCATGGATAATATTTCATGTAATACATATGTAATACACAAAACCATGATAAATGACATAGGAATGTCGAGAACGGTGTCGCATTTAAATGTGATAGCGGAATTGAATAGTACTTAGGAGAATTAGCAGAGTTCTTAGATTGGCTCGGCATTCAAAGATAAGTAAAGTTTCTAAAGTATAGTGTAACATTTAACAGTTAAAGGCAACAATTAAAGGTACTATAGTCAAAGGAAGTTGTAGTCCTACATTGCTAAGGTACCTAATTGTATAAGACACACATAAAATGCAATCCTGGTTCTCTACAACAACCTGGCTTTGATACCAATCTGTCACACCCCCCAAAATGGACCAGGGGTAATTGTGACCAATCATATCATAACACAGTTGTATAAACGAGAACGACTCTATATGAGACTTTTTAAATAAAACCTTTGTTAATAAAACAGCGGAAGCAGTAATACATGTTTACATTATTATTAAAACGTAAAATAAATGTTTATGAACTAAAATATAATATGCGATGTGGACTCCATGCAAGCATCAAACCTATCATCACAAAGTTGCAAACAGCTAGCTCAATCATCACCTGAGACAAAACATGCTTAAAGTGTCAACCAAAAAGGTTGAGTGAAATTCACAGGTTTATAAATAATATCTAAAGTTTTAGACCACAAGATTTAGTTTAAAGTTGATTGATATAGAAATATCAATCTAAAAGTGTTGCTGCATTTTGTAATATCGCTACTAAACAAGTTTACCCTATGACACCTTGTACTGTCAGTGTCGTGGAATCATTATTATCTAACCAAAGACCAACGGTCGAATGGTTAGAGACGTTACTCTCAATAGGCCTACTCACAATAATTAAGTTTGCAATTAAACATAGCAATTAACGATATTACGGTAGGGATTTAGCATGAATCAAAGCATGACAGCATAGTTAACAATTTGGTACTTTTGTCTAAGTGTAAAACAGTTATAAAGCAAGCATGTGTCTCACCCCAAAAGTTATAAAACAGTTATGAAACAGTAAAAAGTGGGGCTATGAAGTTCACCTTAGTAGCACAAAAGAGTATTCCACGAAAGAATTGAACGGAAGGACGTGACCGAGATCTCAACCTAGAGATAGAACGTATGATCAGACATTGCCTAACAGACAATAGTATATAGTACTATATTGATAGTAGTGGTTCACTAAAGAATTTCCATTTTCGGAAGGTTACTATTTATGGAAAGTTTTCACTTATAGTAATTTTCCAATTTTAGAAAGTTCGGGTTAATCTTTAGCAAGACGTTGTATAACTTTACTCAAACTTCGTTGCTATCAAATAAGTCAGGAATGACCAGATGTAACCGGGGGCCCAGGATACTTGACCAGAATCTAAGTCATGGCATTCGAGATCCACAAGCTTACCCATAAATGGCAACCTAGATATCATTCACTTACGACCATGAGTAGCGATGAAGTTCACATGAATTATACATTATCTTTGATTAACCTTCACTTTAGGTGTATACACACAACGAATTATTAATGTACTTAATAATTATATATGTGATAATATAACCTAAGTTTTATTTAATATTTAGTTATTATACCTTAGTATGTCTTATATATATTAAATATAATTACCTTTAAATAAATACCTAAATTACTTCAAAAATAATAGTGTTTTATTAATCGAACATTATTCAAAAATGTCTAAATAATAAATTAAATATCTAAAAATTACATACATAATTTTTATAGTCTTAGTTAATCATATAGATTAGTAGAAAAATTTAAGAAAATGTTTTTATTATATTTTTGTATTTATTTTTGTTTTTACCCTTAATGTATTCACAAAATAATTTTAATTCTACATAATTACTAAATAAACCTAAATAATTATTTTTATAATTTTTATAAGTTTCTATCAGTCTAATAACTTGTAGAAAAATATATAAAAAAATATTTTTTATTATTTTATATTTATTCTTAATTTACCTTCGAATTACATAATAATAGAGTTTAATTATATAATAAATACCAATTCGACCCAAGTAATTATTTTTATAATTTTTTTCAGATCTATATAAGTTTTAAAAACTCAGAAAAAATTATATATATTTTATTTTTGGTTAAAAGTATTTATTACGATTTTACATTGTTTTTACGTTTAAACACTACATAATTCGTATTTAATTATAAATAATATTCCATAAATTATCAAAATTATTTTTATACATCATAACACTTATAATACTAATTATAACATATAAACATAATTAATTTCTAATTTTACAAAGAATATACAATAAATATAAATATAAATGACAATATTAAAAAAAAATTAATAAGCATAGAAAGTACCTCAAATTTTCTTCAAGGTTTTGAGAGAATAACTTAAGTTTTTATGTTTGGCAAGAAAAAATAAATGAGGAGCCATGTATTTATAGGTAAAAAATGGTTGGTGAAAAGAAAAAAAAATAATAAAATAAAGGTTCCAATTTTGACAAAATAATAAAAACATGTTAAAAATGTTTTTAATAAGTTTTTGTTTTTGAAAATATTTAGTCAAAATTCATGGGCTCATTATTTAATTTATAAAAAAAATCTTATTTCTTTTTATTTTTATTTTTTTATAAGCTAAAAATATATATAATGATTAAAATAACTTATCATTTAATTAATAATTATGTTACATATAGTTTTAAATATAATACGCATTAATATTAATATTAACTAAAGTTATTTTATATAATTAGTGTAAACTTTAGTTAACAAAAAGTGTCGACTAAAAATAAATATTTGATCAACGTCGAATTTAATTATATATTACGTATGGATAACAACCCTATAGGCAAATTAGTCAATTCAAGTATGAAAATATGAGGGTTGTTATATAGGGGCCAGTTCCCTAATTCTTAGATTACTAGACTAAAAAGGGGCATATTCGATTTCGATAATCCAACCATAGAATGTAGTTTCGATTACGTGTGTCTATTTCGTAAAATATTTATAAAAGCAGCGCATATATTCTCAGTCCCAAAAATATATTGCAAAAGCATTTACAAAGGGAGAAAATGAAACTCACAATAATGTATTTCGTAGTAAAAATACATATGACGTCATTGAACAAGTGTAGGGTTGGCCTCGGATTCACGAACCTATATTAAGTATATATATATATTTATATAATGGTCAATATCTGTCTAACAATTAAGGTCGAGTCATAGTGTACCACAATCCTAATGCTCGGGACTGATATGCAAAAGTTAACAAAAATCAGTTTGACCCAAAATGACTTTCAAAATCTATACATGTTTAATATATAGTCATTTTATATATTTAATTATATTTATCAGATTTTATTAGAGGAAATAATACAAGTCATATAAAAATTTATATTAAAATTTATATATGATAAAAATATATTTTTATATATCTCGAGTAATAAAATTTATATAATTCACTCAAAATCATAAACATATAGTGGTATGTATTATTAATGTAATTATATTACGTGTGGTAAAAATATCTTTGTATCACATATTTATTTGATAAAATAATATTGATAATAATAATAAGTAAACGTTGTATTATTTTGTAATAATAATAATGATAATATTAATAAAGATAATGTTATTAAAAGTGTTTAATGTAATAACAAAGGTAATAATAATGATATTAATAATACTAATAAAATTGATAATAACGATAATTTTAAATAAAACGGTAGTTTTAAATTCTATACTTTTAATAATGCTATATTCTTAATAAAAACAATAATTCTTAATAATAATAATAATAATTTTTAATAGAATGATAGTTTTAATAAAAACGATATATTTTAAATGATAATTGATAGTATCGATACTTTAATATTACTAAAAAAATAAATAATATAATTTATCTTAATAATAATATTTACTATATATAATAATTATCATAATAAGAATAGTAATAATAATATTTAATAAAAATAATTCTATTAAAATGATAATTTTTAATAATAATCCTAATATGATAATAATGATAATATTTTATAATAATAATGATATTTCTATTAGAAATGATAATTTTAATAAAAGTGATAATTTTTTATATTAATGATACTTTTAATAATAATAATAATGATAAAAATAATAATAAAATGATAGTTTTTATAAAAATGTTCCTTTTTAATAATAACGATAATTTCAGTAATAATATCAATACTAATAATAATAATAATAATAATAATAATAATAATAATAATAATAATAATAATAATAATAATACTGATGATGCAGTGGGGTGTAGTACGAAATAGTATTATTTTTAATACGAAATACGACGAAATTACACAAGTTTTATTTAATTTATAGAATGGGATATACCTAAACCTTGCTACAACACTATAGGCAGTGTACCTAATCATAGAGTAGTGTAGTTTTTAGTAAGTCCGGTTCATTTCACAGGGAGCTAGTGATTACGTACTATATTTTTAACAACTATATTTATATATATATATATATATATATATATATATATATATATATATATATATATATATATATATATATATATATATATATATATATAAGTGTTATTATTATAAAAAGGAGGTTTTACCGTTTAATGACCGGTTTGTTGATTTTATTTTTTTTAAGCGTAAAGATAAATGACAATAATTAAAGTGCGTAAAATAAATAACGATAAATAAATGACGATAAATAAAATAACAGTAGATAAAATTACGATGAGAAATACAATAAAAGAATTATGCTTATTTAAACTTCCGTAATCATGATGTTTGACGTTTTGATTTTAATTTATTTCTCTGGGTTAATTGTCCTTTGTCCTGGCTTATTTGATACCTATCTGGGTTTTGCCCATAATAGTCCATCGGTCATAATTATAATATGCTCGTCAAATTAACCTTATTTCCGAAGTCAAATATTCCAACTAATTAGGGATACGAACTATAACAAGGTTTTAATACTTTGTTAATAATTACACCAGGTTATCGACTGCATGTAATCCAAGGTTTTAATACATTGTTAACAATTACACCAATTATCCTTGTATGTAATCCACCCCTGTTTTAATGAGATATGAATAGTAATTTACCCACTTGATCAGTTTGAATAATCAATTACCCAACCCAAATAATTAATTAAATGATTGTAAAGGATGTCGTATAAACGTCACTAAATAGGACATACATAATCATTTAATAATTATTGGATTAACTAATTTGAAGATAGGTTCGACAGATTTCAATGAGTTGTCATTCGATTAGATAATACCCCCCATCTATTAATAGTCAATAGTCCAATGTCCACAAGTGTCGGTCTTTTGTCCAAACCCTAATTATGGTACACAATCCAAAAACCCCTTCTTAATATTTAGTCCAACATCACGATTACTTCGGCTCAAATAAGCATAATAATAACTTAGTTACGAGACATTAATTTAAAAAGGAAAAACATAGCTTACAGTGGTGATTAATCGCGTAGCGTTACCCGGACAGAGTTTCGACTTAAAACCCGTAAAACATTTCTTACAATAACTCAAATATTATTAAACTTAAATTAAAATTAAAATTATAGTTATAAATATATATATATTACATATAGAGAGAAAGAAGTATGTGAAGGTGTAATTCATCGAGCAAACTGCATCGCCTTTTATAGGCATATTTCGAATTACTGTAGCCCATGCAATCGCATGGGCTTAAAGTGCTTTTGCCATGTGATGGCATGGCCGCTTTGGCCAGCTCACAATCTTTTGTTTTCTTCTTTGTCGACGTATTTATTTAATATATATATATATAATATATATAATTTATATTAATTATATATATATTATATTATATTCTTATGCATAGTTGACTCGTAATTTTAGGTCCATTGTCTCGCGCGTTGATGCTCGGTTTATGTCTCAGTTCTGGATTTTCGAACGTCCTTTCGTACGCGTAGATATTGTAGTGACCCGAACTTTTCCATGTTTATATATATTAATTGAGATTGATATTTACATAACTAAATGTTTCCAACGTGTTAAGCAATCAAACTTGTTAAGACTTGATTAATTGAAGTAGGTTTCATATAGACAATTGACCACCCAAGTTGACCGGTGATTCACGAACGTTAAAACTTGTAAAAACTATACGATGACATATATATGGTTATATATATAGTTAACATGATTTTATTATAAGTAAGTATCTCATTAGGTATTTTAACAATGAGTTATATACATAAAAATGAGACTATTAAATTAAGAAACTCGAAAACGATATATATAACGATTATCGTTATAACAACGTCTTACTAGGTACGTATGAATCATATTAAGATATTTATACACTTGGTTAATTATGTTAAATGATAAGTAAATATATCATTAAGTGTATTAACAATGAACTACATATGTAAAATAAGACTACTAACTTAATGATTTCGAAACGAGACATATATGTAACGATTATCGTTGTAACGACATTTAACTGTATATATATCACACTAAGATATATTATATATCATAATATCATGATAATATAATAATTTAAAATCTCATTTGATATTATAAACATTGGGTTAACAACATTTAACAAGATCGTTAACCTAAAGGTTTCAAAACAACACTTACATGTAACGACTAACGATGACTTAACGACTCAGTTAAAATGTATATACATGTAGTGTTTTAATATGTATTTATACACTTTTGAAAGACTTCAATACACTTATCAAAATACTTCTACTTAACAAAAATGCTTACAATTACATCCTCGTTCAGTTTCATCAACAATTCTACTCGTATGCACCCGTATTCGTACTCGTACAATACACAGCTTTTAGATGTATGTACTATTGGTATATACACTTAAATGATCAACTCTTAGCAGCCCATGTGAGTCACCTAACACATGTGGGAACCATCATTTGGCAACTAGCATGAAATATCTCATAAAATTACAAAAATATGAGTAATCATTCATGACTTATTTACATGAAAACAAAATTACATATCCTTTATATCTAATCCATATACCAACGACCAAAAACACCTACAAACACTTTCATTCTTCAATTTTCTTCATATAAGTGATCTCTCTCAAGTTCTATCTTCAAGTTCTAAGTGTTCTTCATAAATTCCATAAGTATAGTTTCATAAAAATCAAGAATACTTCCAAGTTTGCAAATCTACTTCCAAGCTTTCTAATCCATTTCAAGTAATCATCTAAGATCAAGGAACCTTTGTTATTTACAGTAGATTATCTTTCTAATTCAAAGTAATATTCATATTCAAACTTTGATTCAATTTCTACAACTATAACAATCTTATTTCGAGTGAAAATCTTACTTGAACTATTTTTGTGTCATGATTCTGCTTCAAGAACTTTCAAGCCATCCAAGGATCCTTTGAAGCTAGATCCATTTTTCTAATTTCCAGTAGTTTTATCCAGAAAACTTGAGGTAGTAATGATGTTCTTAACATCATTCGATTCATACATATAAAGCTATCTTATTCGAAGGTTTAAACTTGTAATCACTAGAACATAGTTTAGTTAATTCTAAACTTGTTCGCACACAAAAGTTAATCCTTATAACTTGACTTTTAAAATCAACTAAACACATGTTCTATATCTATATGATATGCTAACTTAATGATTTAAAACCTGGAAACACGATGAACACCATAAAATCGGATATACGCCGCCGTAGTGAAACCGGGGGCTGTTTTGGTTTGGATAATTAAAAACCATGATAAACTTTGATTTAAAAGTTGTTCTTCTGGGAAAATGATTTTTCATATGAACATGAAACTATATCCAAAAATCAAGGTTAAACTCAAAGTGGAAGTATGTTTTCTAAAATGGTCATCTAGACGTCGTTCTTTCGACTGAAATGACTACCTTTACAAAAACGACTTGTAACTTATATTTTTGACTATAAACCTATACTTTTTCTGTTTAGATTCATAAAATAGAGTTCAATATGAAACCATAGCAATTTGATTCACTAAAAACGGATTTAAAATGAAGAAGTTATGGGTAAAACAAGATTAGATATTTTTGATCTTTTTAGCTACGGGAAATGTTTAACAAATCTATACAAATCATATCCTAGCTAACTTATATTGTATTATACATGTATTCTAATATATTATGTAATCTTGGGATACCATAGACACGTATGCAAATGTTTTGACATATCATATCGACCCATGTATATATATTATTTGGAACAACCATAGACACTCTATACAGTAATGTTGGAGTTAGCTATACAGGGTTGAGGTTGATTCCAAAAATATATATACTTTGAGTTGTGATCTAGCCTGAGACATGTATACACTGGGTCATGGATTGATTCAAGATAATATATATATCGATTTATTTCTATACATCTAACTATGGACAACTAGTTGTAGGTTACTAACGAGGACAGCTGACTTAATACACTCAAATCTTTAAAACATAATAAAAATGGTTGTAATTATATTTTGATCATACTTTGATATATATGTACATATTTGTATAGGTTCGTGAATCGATCCGTGGCCAAGTCTTATTTTCGAGGAAGGAAATATCTGTGAAAGTGAGTTATAGTCCTACTTTTAAAATCTAATATTTTTGGGATGAGAATACATGCAGGTTTTATAAATGATTTACAAAATAGACACAAGTACGTGAAACTACATTCTATGGTTGAATTATCGAAATCGAATATGCCCCTTTTTATTAAGTCTGGTAATCTAAGAATTAGGGAACATACACCCTAATTGACGCGAATCCTAAAGATAGATCTATTGGGCCTAACAAACCCCATCCAAAGTACCGGATGCTTTAGTACTTCAAAATTTATATCATATCCGAAGGGTGTCCCGGAATGATGGGGATATTCTTATATATGCATCTTGTTAATGTCGGTTACCAGGTGTTCACCATATGAATGATTTTTATCTCTATATATGGGATGTATATTGAAATATGAAATCTTGTGGTATATTATTATTATTTGATAATATATAGGTTAAACCTATAACTCACCAACATTTTTGTTGACGTTTTAAGCATGTTTATTCTCAGGTAATTAGTAAGAGCTTCCGCTGTTGCATACTGATCATGCATGTTTTCACTATAGGGTTTAACATGCCTGCTCAATACGTTGGTGGGGTTTAAGGATCTTAGAACAAGGCTCTCCGGTCCGGCTACCGTGATTAACCCTGGCCGACATGACGATGTCGGGGAGTGGCCAAGTAATTAAGTCCACCTTCGATAGCGGTCGCTGATCAGAAGGCCCCAAATAAGGTTGTAGGTGCTAGCTTAATGAACTAACCTGTTAACCTTGAAGAGATGGAGAACGATGCTTAATTACGTAAGACGTGTGACAGATGGTAGTTACGTAATGTGATGATGCCTAGAATGATAGTTAGGGTTTGTATATATAGGAAAACCCTAATTCTAGAACCATCCGAGATCTTGGCAATCCTTTCCATAACGGACTCCCCGAATCACGGATGTAATTATAGAAAATATATTTACTTGTTAGCCAAGCAATCGCTGTACTGAGAACAAAGGCATCAGATACAAAACCGCATAGCGCACACAAGTACACGCATACGCACACTATTAAACGTCCACATACATATGAGGTGCGCATGCGGGTTGCGGTATCATTATGTCCCCCCAGTTTGATGTTATATGACGCAAGACACATGACATCAAACTATTAAGCGGAAAAAACAAGAAAACCGCAAGCATTCAATGTTCCGCGTGCGTTTCGAGGTCATTTAATGCCTATCACTGTCACAGAAACCCATTCGGCTGACAAGACATAAAGTGGCAGTTGGCAGGCGCGTGTCATCCACGCCCTCATAGGTAACCATACCCAACTGACATCCACGCGCGCACTTAAAATGCCACCCGTTGATCGCGTAACACGTGTACAGCCAGGATGAAACCTTGTTACCCCAAGACTTCCAATCCACACTATAAATAGACGCCATTCACCTTCATTTCTACTCTCCTGCAATTTGCTTCTCCAATACGTTGCCTTTGTCAATTCCGATCAAATCTCGAATACTCCGGCCTACTCCCGAAGGTTAGTTATTCTCCAAACACTCAATAGAAAATGACTAAGGCTAGCGAGACTTATGTAGATAGTGTAGAGTCCATTATAGAGCAGAGGCACATTGATTCATTAGTGAAACAATACCCGCCGCTAGCACAGTACAATTCGGTGCCACTGTTGCCTAACCAACGTGCCCATTCACCACCAGAAAAGAAGGTAGCCATATACGAGCATGCGTTTAAGCATGGTAATTTTAGGGTGCCCCATCAGATTTCTTTCTAGGCATTTTAGATCACTTCGACGTAGGGTTAGGGCAACTACACCCGTATGCGATAGGAAAAATTGTGCTGTTTGAAATGTGGTGCGCTGCAGTTAACAAGGTCCCCTTAGTGAAGGTCTTCTGCCATTTATACCATCTAGCCAACCACCACAAATCGTGGTTTACCTTCTTCGCCCTTCAAAATTTCACAAAAACCCCCAAATCGAATGCGGGTCAATGGAAAGAAACTTTCTTTTTCATTGACCAAACTGTTGTTGCGCCTAGTTTTCCGTAAACTCTTATCTGGTGCGAAAATATGGCAAAGGATGTGAACAAAACCCCCACCCTTCATGATGACGAAAGAAAGCTGTTGGCGGAGTGTGCCAACGCACAACTGGTGCACCGTTCGTATGGAAATGTGATGCTGCGGTTTGGAAACATATCCACGCATTGGCCATGGAAGAACCTGCGTCCGGCCATAGTCGCACCGAATGGCAAGGGTAGGAATAGTACAAATGCATATAAATATAAAACCACTAGCGCATTTGTACAGGTTCTAATATTGCGTACATGTTTGCAGAGATGAAGATGAAGAAAGTGCTCACCGCGGAGGACATTGCGGCCATTTCATTCTGCAAGCAAAATGCCAATGAGCCGCTTGAGTAGGAAAAGACTGGTGAGAATGAGCCAACACCTGCCACCTCGGGCAACAAACGCAAAGCTGCCGACACTACCCAAGCCAAGCAGAAAAAGAAGAAGCATACTTCCAAACAGGCGGAGGACATGCGGAACGACAACTTTGTCCCCGTCGACCCGGCATCCGCAGATCTCCTTTCTCCTATCACCGGTAAGAATCTCTTTCCTTGCGCAACATCTTACGATTTACCTCATGTGCTAACTAGTTACTAATTTGCAGAGCATACTGAGGAGACGCATCACACCCCACCGCGAGTCAATCCGGAGCTCGAAGCTACCGCCGAGTCAAAAGACAAGACGATACACCTTGACTCCGAGTCTACACCAACCCCGCCACACGGTAGCTTCCATTTGGCAAACTTGGCACAGCTCACCCAGTCATCGGCGGAAAACACTGCAGAGTAATCTGCCTTCCTTCAACAAATCTTCCCGGCTGAGTTCCGCAACCAACTAGCCGCACTGCCGTTTAATCAAGCGCACAACGCTTTTATCCAAAACGGCCTCGTCTTTTTTGGCATGTTTGCGGATCAAACCCGCCGGTCCACTAACTTATATCAAGTGGTCGTGCTTAAAGAAACAGAGGTAGGACTGCTGCAAGCGGGCGTCGACCAGGTCAAAAAAGACAGGGATGCCGCAGAGGAGGCGCGCAAAACGGCGGAGGCGACTGCGGCAGAAACAAAAACTGCCCTGATTGAGGAGAGGAAGAAAAACCGCGAGCTGGTTGGTGCGGTTGACCAAGCTAAGGGTGAGACGGAGCGTCTGCGGGTAGAGCTGGAAAGGGTGAATAGGGAGAAGGATGGCGCGGTGACTTGCCGTGAATTGGCAGAAGCGGACTTAACAAAACTTCGCACCGCTCTTCCTACCATTGCGCAGAAGGTGATGGATTCCGGGCAAGTATCTGACAAGTTTAACGCCTACATTGATGCGGTGAAGGACCAAGAAATCAACAAGGCAATGCTGGAGGTGATTCAAGCTTGCGGTCTGACACCGCCGTACCCTGACATCGTACAAAAGAAGCTAAAGGCGGGTACGACCGCGGTGGTAATGGAGGCGGAAGAAGCCATCACAGCCATCCCAATCCCTCTGATCAATGCTTTTGCTGCAGACCCGACTATGTCGGTTGACGGGTTCCTCAAGGAGGATTATTAGTGTTAGCTTGTATTTGTTCGCGCCGCAAGTCCTGTGTTCAGGAAGGCAATTGTAAATACAATTTTTTGTCCCTAAGTCCCGTGTTGGGCAGGCACTTGAAACGATTTATTTGTAATAACATTATATTATACATTATCGTGTTATGCATGCGTTATCTATTAATTGTTTATATATCGCGAATCAAAACAAAAGATGAACCGCATGCCTATGCGCACAGTTAACCAAAACTCATGCGCATACGCAGGTACTGCGTAAAATAAACCAACATTTTAGCAATTTTACCTTAAACAACTTAGACTCAAAAGCTACTGCGTTATTGCTTTGTCATGTGCTAGAGGTGCACTTTAGCTGTATGGTAAGCAACGCAACTAAAAACAAACCAATGCTTTTATGCTTAAGAGTTCCTAACACAAACCAATGCGAGAGTAATTACGCACAAGCAAACCAATGCTTGTATTTTTAAGTCGACTTGGCAGCCATCTAGTCTGCGTGGCGCTTGGCTAGGGGAAAACCAATTCCCTTCGCCTGCCGTTAATGTCTAGCCTTGTAACCAAACAGGATTCTGCCGCACGGGGGCTAGAGGACACCCCTTAAGTAGGCAGGAACCGCATACAAAAAGAAATAAACAATAAAAGTATGCGCGAGTAAATATTCAATTAGCATTAATAATGATTACAACCGCGACACATCCAACGGACAGAAAATACATAGAAAAAATAATGTGCTAAAATAAATTGGAGTGATCAGGTCCATCCAGCTACATATAACATTTTTTCAACAATGTCGCGTGCCAAGTGCGTTTCACAGGTTTTCCATCTAATGTCTCGAGATGGTATGCCCCGGTGTTGCTTGCTTTTGCTACCCTATACGTACCTTCCCAGCGGGGGCCCAATTTCCCAGTATCCTCCGTATGACTTGCATCATTCTGACACCAAACTAAGTCCCTGCACTTATAAGAGCGCGAACGCACACGCTGATTGTAGTACTTTGCAATTTTCTGCTTGTTATTGGCTTCGTTTACCGCTGCCTAGAGTCTGCGTTCTTCAAGCAGATTAAGATTTTCCTGCAAAGCCTCTGAGTTATTTTGTTCGTCAAAATTCTGTATGCGGAACGTTGGTACCCCAATCTCTGCGGGCACAACAGCTTCTGACCCGTAAACCAAACTGAACGGAGTTTCGCCAGTGCTTGCTTTCGGCGTTGTTCTATGTGCCCACAAAACTTTTGGTAGTTCATCCACCCAACCAACTCTGCCATAGCCCAATCTAGCTTTGATTCCGGCCACTATATCCCAGTTGGTGACTTCGCACTGGCCATTTGCCTGCAGATGCGCAACGGAAGTAAATGTCTGCTTAATATTAAGCTCTGCACACCAACTACGAAAAGGATCCCCCGCAAACTGTGTACCATTATCACTAACGATTTCGTTTGGTATGCCGAATCGACAAACAATGTCTTCCCATACGAAGTTTCGCACCCTTTTTCCCGAAAATTGTTGCCAGCGGTCTCGCTTCAACCCACTTCGTGAAATAATCAATCGCAACAATCAAGAATTTGATGTTTCCTGCATGTGCATAGTATGCGTAAGATACTGACGTAAATAGCATATGGTATAAAATAAATGATAATATTACCTCGGCCTTTTGGAAATGGTCCGACTATGTCAATTGGCCATTTGCAGAATGGCTACGGTGAGGAGACCGGTATCATTAGATGCGTAGGTGCCCTGCTGATAGGTGCATGTATTTGGCAGGATTCGTATTGCTTAACTATTCGCGCAGTATCTGCGTACATTGTGGGCCAATAATAACCTAGCCGCATAATTTTTGACACAATAGACCTGTGCCCCGAATGAAGAGCACATGCACCCTCATGCACCTCGCGTATAACCTCTTCTGCCTCTTTCGGACCAATACATCTTAAGTGCGGCCCTAAATAATTTTTTCGATATAGGACATCACCCTCAAGAGCATACAGTAGTGCCTTGATGCGGACCTTCTTCGCATCAACGGAATCCGCAGGTGATGTGCCGTCCCGCAGGAAAGCAATAATAGGTGTCATCCATGTTGAGCTGGATTCCTCAACAGGTGCTACCAAAGGCATCATAATAATGGATTTCGCATGCAGTTGTTCTATAAGAACTTTCTTCCCCAGATGATCAAAAGCCAAAGCAGCCAATTTGCTAAGCGCATCCGCTTTCTTATTTTGCCCCCGCATTACGTGGGAGATTTGAAAAGCTTCAAACTGGTCAGCGAGGTTATGAACAAGCGATAAATATTGCTGCATAGCAATGTCGTGTGCTTCAAAGTCCCCACTGACTTGACTACATACCAGCTTTGAATCCACATAAGCGTGCAGAATTTTAACATTCAATTTATGCACAATACGCATACCCGCTAACAGAGCCTCGTATTCTGCTTCGTTGTTCGTAACAGCAAAATTAAACCGTAGCGCATATGTATGCACTTCACCGTCTGGACCAGTTAAAATTACACCCGCGCTGCGAGCACCATCGGTATATAAATCCCATGGTGACAAAGTTGGTGCAGGCGTATCTTGATGTTTTGCTGATGCCTCGACATCCGCAGGTAACTCTGCGAGGTAATCCGCAAGTATTTGACCCTTAACCGCACTTCGCAAAGAAAAATTTATTTCATGCTCTCCTAACTCAATAGCCCATTTAGCCATTCGGCCAGAGATTTCGGGTTTATAAAGTACCTGAAACATAATATGATTGCGTTAGTCAATGCGGTATTCCCGGTCATTGCCGCAAATTAGGATTTTACCAACCTGCTTGATTGGCTGATCAGTTAGAACCACAACTGGGTGTGCTTGAAAATATCGGCGCAAACACCGCGCCGTGTGGACTAGCGCATACACTAGCTTTTCTATTGGTGCATAGTTTACTTCGCTTGCTGTCAGCGTCTTGCTTACAAAGTAGACCGGAATTTGCGTCTGAGAAAACCTCAGCATTAATTGTATACGAAATAAATAATTCACTAGTAAAAGGGAATGGATTACCTTTTCACGATCTGCGATAAGAACCGAGCTGATTGCTTCTTTTGATGCCACAAGGTACAGCGTAAGCGTTTCTCCTGTTACTGGCGCGGTGAGTGTTGGTAATTCAGTGAGCACCTTCTTCATCTCCTGAAAGGCTGATTCCGCCTCCTGAGTCCATACAAAGTCTTTTTTCTTTAAGCAATTCTTCAAAGTATTGAAGAATGGCAATTGTCACTCTGCGGCCTTCGAAAAAAACTGCGTGATCGCCGCAAGCTTCCCGGTTAGACTCTGCACGTCTTTCTTTGTTTTCGGAGATGGCAAACTATCAATGGCTTCAATCTTTTTGGGATTTGCCTTGATTCCCCGCGCTGTCACCACATGACCTAGAAACTTGCCTTCCTCTTCCCCAAAACTACACTTGAGTGGGTTGAGCTTCACGTTTATTCTGCGTAGAGACGCAAACATTTCTAGGATGTCCGCGAGCATTTCTTCTTCAGTGTTGCTCTTAATTACCAAGTCGTCAACGTACGCTTCAAGATTCCTGCCAATTTGGTGTTTGAATGTCGCATCAATTACGCGCTGATAGGTTGCGCCTGCGTTTTTTAATCCGAAGGGCGTCTTCTTATAACAGTAGATACCTTGCGGCGTATGAAAAGCAGTTTTGTCCTCATCTTCCGCAGCCATTAAGATTTGGTGATAACCCTTGTATGCATCTAGAAAACACTTGTACCGAAAACCTGACAGTGATTCCACCTTCCAGTCTATCTCCGGGAGAGGATAGTTGTCCTTGGGACATGCTTTATTAATATCCTTAAAATCAACACACATCCGCCAGTTACCGTCAGCCTTTTTCACCAACACAGGATTAGCAACCCATGTCTGATAGCGCACTTTCCGTAGAATGTTTGCTTTGACTAGGTTATCTACTTCTGCGCACAACCAATCACTCCGTTCAAGAGCCATATGCCGCTTCTTTTGCCTAACAGGCGTGAGTGATGGATTAACATTCAATTTATGTTTCGCAATATCTCGCGGAACCCCAGTCATGTCTGATTCGCGCCATGCGAAAACATCTGCGTTTGCGGATAATATTCCATGTAGCTTAGCCTTGGTCTCAGCTGACAAACCTGCACCGATTTTAATTCGCTTATCCGGATGTAAACGATTCGCTATGACCGCATAGTTTGCGAGTTGTTCCCCCACGCTGGGAGTGCTTATAGGCACAACTGAGCCACACAACTCAGTTGTTTGATGTGACGCAATCGTGGCGACGCCTCCCACTGTAGGAAACTTAATCAAGCCATGCACCACTGATGGTATAATGTTAAAATGCCGTATGAAGTTTCTTCCCAGCAGCGCGTTATACTGCGAAGTCGATCGGACCACATAAAAATCAACCAACTCATGTCTGACCATCTGTGGATTCCTATCATCCGCAAGCTCTACCATCAGCTCTATCCGCCCTATCGGCCATGAGCTTTCTCCGGAGAACCCAGATAATGTAAAATCAGACTGGCGTAGCCGCCTTCTAACTTCTGCAGGAAGGAAACGGTAGCAATGTTCGTACATAATGTCGACGCCACTCCCGGTGTCAACATGCATGCGTTTAATTTGTACTCCGCAAGTAGGGATACGACACTTGATGATAATGGGCTCGTTTACTGTGTCGATTGACATTACAGGAGGAAACGTGATTGGGAGAAGTTCCCAGTCATGGTGATCATTGTACTTTCTCCGCTGGCCAACTTTCTCTGCGTTAACCATATTGATGGTTAAGTCAGCGTTTTTTGTTTTATCTTTTTGCCATGCGAAAGTTTTAGCCTTCGAACCTTCCTCTGCGGATTTTCCCTTGTCCTTCTTAGGTGGTTTTAAGTGATCCAATTTACCTGCGCGTAGTGCCTCGAGCACTTGTTCCATCAAGTTTTTGCATCGATTAGTGTCATACCCGTAATCGTCATGGAATTCGCAATACTTTGTTTTATCCCGCTTACCAAATTCTGTAAGCGGAGTTGGAACCGCAAAGGTTGCGCATACCGGTTCGGTTGCCAAAATTTCTTTTGGCATTTTAGACAAACTTTTAAGCAGTGCATAGTTCTGATTATTGATGTCGCGCTGATTATTGTTTCGATAATTGCCACTTGATTTCCCTTTATCACTCCTGATAGGACCACCGCTAGGATATCTTCCGCGAGAGTTGTTACCATGATTTTGATCGCGCGAACGATCATCGTCGTCCTTCCTCTCATTGCGTAAGCTAGCTGTTGGGATGTCATTATCTTCGCCACTCCGCATATAGTCGTGGCATTCATTAAGCACTTCAGCATAAGTTGTTGGGACCGTATGGCGTAGATGCCTTACCAGCGTTGGATGAAGTTCTGAGTTTATACCATGTATGAGTCCGGAAATCTGTTGCTCTGGCTTGAGATCTGGTATGCGCAGGCACTCATTAGTATATCTTGTGAGAAATTCACCCAAAGATTCCTTGGATTTCTGCACAATATCATGACATTCAATATGAGTGCGTTTGCGTGGCCTCTGATTCTGATATTGCAGCAAGAACTTCGTCCGCAGATCCATAAACCCGGCTATACTACCCGCCGGCAGTTTATTTAACCATTCACGAGCAATACCCTGCAGTGTCATTGGAAATATCTGACATGCAACCGGATCCACCCAACCTTGAGTGCGCATTGCGCCTTCAAAACGCTGTAAGAAGTCATTCGGATCAGTTAAGCCATTGTAAGTACCTAACGTATGAGGTATATTTTGCGCAGATGGAAACGGATATGTAGCTATATGCGGAGGAAACTTATCAAAAGTTGTTGGTAGCTCAAAAGGTGGTTTAACAGGGTCACCTTTGAGCCCTGTGAAGAAACGCCTCATCATATCCTGAACAAAATCAGGTTGTGAAAACAGGTGAACCATGTCGGGAGGTGCCGCTAGCATAAATTGGCCTGCGAGATTCGCCTGCCCCTGAATATTTTGCCATGGCTGCCCTGGCGTCTGTGGATACAGCCAAGGCTGATTTGGAAAAGAAGGCAGGCTTGCAGGCGCAGAGTATACGGGTATCTGAAAAGGTGCCGAAACCTGTGGCGCAGATGCCTGCGAGACGTGAGGATATGCCGCTATAAGCCCAACCGTATGCGCAGTGCTTTGCTGTTCTGAGGTTATCGGCGTCCAATGAGAATTGGCATCCGGAATGACACCGAACCCCCAACTATTAAGTAATGCCTGCGTATCCGCAGGAGTCAAAAACTGCGAAATTGGACGCGGTGGTTGCCAAGGTTGCAGCGGTGTAAACGATGAATTCTGCTGCACACTCTGTGTCTGCAGAGGGATTGAAACCGTGGTACTATAAATAGGTACCTGGCCACAGCATACTACATGCGGGCCTACTTTTTCACCGCTAGTGCCTACCAAGATGACCCTTGGATCCACTGCGGAAAAATCTAACCCCGTGGTGGTAACTGGCGAGTTTGCCCGTGGCGGTGTAATCCCATCTGGATATATCGGCTTATACCTCTGAAAAGGCTAGCCGGATACAGGTGGAAGATAAGGCGCGTATCCCGCCCATGTAGTCATAGCCTGCGTATGCTGACTGCCAGATGGTGTGTTTTGATTATCCGTTTGAGTACGTTCCGACGAGGCCCCGGAAGTCATGATACTGTTAAAAGAAAAAATTCAAAAATAAATTTCGTGAATAATAAGCCTTATAATTCAAAACCTTTTAAAAGAAAAAGCAATTAAATGGTCTTGAACTAATTCGACTCTCAATGAAAGCACCACTTGATCATGCATGTTTTCACCATAGGGTTTAACATGCCTGCTCAATACGTTGGTGGGGTTTAAGGATCTTAGAACAAGGCTCTCCGGTCCGGCTACCGTGATTAACCCTGGCCGACATGATGATGTCGGCGGGGTGGCCAAGTGATTAAGTCCACCTTCGATAGCGGTCGCTGATCAGAAGGCCCCAAATAAGGTTGTAGGTGTAGTGACCCGAACTTTTCCATGTTTATATATATTAATTGAGATTGATATTTACATGATTAAATGTTTCCAACATGTTAAGCAATCAAACTTGTTAAGACTTGATTAATTGAAATATGTTTCATATAGACAATTGACCACCCAAGTTGACCGGTGATTCACGAACGTTAAAACTTGTAAAAACTATATGATGACATATATATGGATATATATATAGTTAACATGATACTATGATAAGTAAACATATCATTAAGTATATTAACAATGAACTACATATGTAAAAACAAGACTACTAACTTAATGATTTTTAAACGAGACATATATGTAACGATTATCGTTGTAAAGACATTTAATGTATATATATCATATTAAGAGATATTCATACATGATAATATCATGATAATATAATAATTTAAAATCTCATTTGATATTATAAACATTGGGTTAACAACATTTAACAAGATCGTTAACCTAAAGGTTTCAAAACAACACTTACATGTAACGACTAACGATGACTTAACGACTCAGTTAAAATGTATATACATGTAGTGTTTTAATATGTATTTATACACTTTTGAAAGACTTCAATACACTTATCAAAATACTTCTACTTAACAAAAATGCTTACAATTACATCCTCGTTCAGTTTCATCAACAATTCTACTCGTATGCACCCGTATTCGTACTCGTACAATACACAGCTTTTAGATGTATGTACTATTGGTATATACACTTAAATGATCAACTCTTAGCAGCCCATGTGAGTCACCTAACACATGTGGGAACCATCATTTGGCAACTAGCATGAAATATCTCATAAAATTACAAAAATATGAGTAATCATTCATGACTTATTTACATGAAAACAAAATTACATATCCTTTATATCTAATCCATACACCAACGACCCAAAACACCTACAAACACTTTCATTCTTCAATTTTCTTCATCTAATTGATCTCTCTCAAGTTCTATCTTCAAGTTCTAAGTGTTCTTCATATATTCTACAAGTTCTAGTTACATAAAATCAAGAATACTTTCAAGTTTGCTAGCTCACTTCCAATCTTGTAAGGTGATCATCCAACCTCAAGAAATCTTTGTTTATTACAGTAGGTTATCATTCTAATACAAGGTAATAATCATATTCAAACTTTGGTTCAATTTCTATAACTATAACAATCTTATTTCAAGTGATGATCTTACTTGAACTTGTTTTCGTGTCATGATTCTGCTTCAAGAACTTCGAGCCATCCAAGGATCCGTTGAAGCTAGATCCATTTTTATCTTTTCCAGTAGGTTTATCCAAGGAACTTAAGGTAGTAATGATGTTCATAACATCATTCGATTCATACATATAAAGCTATCTTATTCGAAGGTTTAAACTTGTAATCACTAGAACATAGTTTAGTTAATTCTAAACTTGTTCGCAAACAAAAGTTAATCCTTCTAACTTGACTTTTAAAATCAACTAAACACATGTTCTATATCTATATGATATGCTAACTTAATGATTTAAAACCTGGAAACACGAAAAACACCGTAAAACCGGATTTACGCCGTCGTAGTAACTCCGCGGGCTGTTTTGGGTTAGTTAATTAAAAACTATGATAAACTTTGATTTAAAAGTTGTTATTCTGAGAAAATGATTTTTATTAAGAACATGAAACTATATCCAAAAATTATGGTTAAACTCAAAGTGGAAGTATGTTTTCTAAAATGGTCATCTAGACGTCGTTCTTTCGACTGAAATGACTACCTTTACAAAAACGACTTGTAACTTATTTTTCCGACCATAAACCTATACTTTTTCTGATTAGATTCATAAAATAGAGTTCAATATGAAACCATAGCAATTTGATTCACTCAAAACGGATTTAAAATGAAGAAGTTATGGGTAAAACAAGATTGGATAATTTTTCTCATTTTAGCTACGTGAAAATTGGTAACAAATCTATTCCAACCATAACTTAATAAACTTGTATTGTATATTATGTAATCTTGAGATACCATAGACATGTATACAATGTTTCGACCTATCATGTCGACACATCTATATATATTTCGGAACAACCATAGACACTCTATATGTGAATGTTGGAGTTAACTATACAGGGTTGAGGTTGATTCCAAAATATATATAGTTTGAGTTGTGATCAATACTGAGATACGTATACACTGGGTCGTGGATTGATTCAAGATAATATTTATCGATTTATTTCTGTACATCTAACTGTGGACAACTAGTTGTAGGTTACTAACGAGGACAGCTGACTTAATAAACTTAAAACATCAAAATATATTAAAAGTGTTGTAAATATATTTTGAACATACTTTGATATATATGTATATATTGTTATAGGTTCGTGAATCAACCAGTGGCCAAGTCTTACTTTCCGACGAAGTAAAAATCTGTGAAAGTGAGTTATAGTCCCACTTTTAAAATCTAATATTTTTGGGATGAGAATACATGCAGGTTTTATAAATGATTTACAAAATAGACACAAGTACGTGAAACTACATTCTATGGTTGAATTATTGAAATCGAATATGCCCCTTTTTATTAAGTCTGGTAATCTAAGAATTAGGGAACAAACACCCTAATTGACGCGAATCCTAAAGATAGATCTATTGGGCCTAACAAACCCCATCCAAAGTACCGGATGCTTTAGTACTTCGAAATTTATATCATATCCGAAGGGTGTCCCGGAATGATGGGGATATTCTTATATATGCATCTTGTTAATGTCGGTTACCAGGTATTCACCATATGAATGATTTTTATCTCTATGTATGGGATGTATATTGAAATATGAAATCTTGTGGTCTATTGTTACCATTTGATATATATAGGTTAAACCTATAACTCACCAACATTTTTGTTGACGTTTAAAGCATGTTTATTCTCAGGTGAATACTAAGAGCTTCCGCTGTTGCATACTAAAATAAGGACAAGATTTGGAATCCATGTTTGTATGATACTGAGTAAAAACTGCATTCAAGAAACTGATTTCGATATAACATATTTGTATTGTAAACCATTATGTAATGGTCGTGTGTAAACAGGATATTTTAGATTATCATTATTTGATAATCTACGTAAAACTTTTTAAACCTTTATCTATGAAATAAAGGTTATGGTTTGTTTTAAAAATGAATGCAGACTTTGAAAAACGTCTCATATAGAGGTCAAAACCTCGTAACGAAATCAATTAATATGGAACGTTTTTAATCAATAAGAACGGGACATTTCAGTTGGTATCCGAGCGTTGGTCTTAGAGAACCAGAATTTTGAATTAGTGTGTCTTATCGAGTTTGTTAGGATGCATTAGTGAGTCTGGACTTCGACCGTGTTTACTTGAAAAATGATTGCTTAACAAATTTTGTTGGAAACTATATATTTTTAACATGTGAATATTATGTGATATATTAATCTCTTAACGCGTTTGATATTATGTTATAGATGTCTACCTCTAGAACAAGTCCCATTGACTCACCTAATAATAATGAAGAGTCAAATGTAAATTGGAATGATTCGTGGACTGATTCACAAGTTCCCGAAGAGGAACCGGGAGAAGAGTCGGAACCGGAAGAAGAATCGGAACCGGATGAAGAAATAGAACCGGTGGGGGGAAATAATAAAATGGTTAAGTAAAAGAAAATCCTCAACCAACCGACCAAGGTTAATTATGGTCAATGGTGTTTCCGCCAAGGAAGCAAAATATTGGGAGGATTACCAATTCTCCGATGAATCGGATTCCGACGAGAATTCCGATGATGTTATAGAAATTACCCCAACTGAATTTAAAAAGGGAAAAGAAAATAATAAGAGAAAGGGCATAAAAATAGAGAAATCTAATTCCAACCCCGATGAACTCTATATGTATCGTCAACCCCCGAAGTCCTTAAGTTGTAACAATGACCCGGGAACCTCTAAACCACCAGGTTTTTCTAAACCAATGTGGAAAACGACGGCTCGTATTAGGGGAACATCATATATCCCTAGAAACTTGGCAAAACGAACCAAAACCGAAGAAGAAGAAACAAGCGAGTCGGAATAAGATAGTTGTATTCGTGTGGTGTAATATATGTAATATAGTGTGCTTATGCTTTATGATATATGTAAAAATTGCTTGTATTAATAAGTATTTTTTTTATGAATCTAACTCTTGTCTATTTTACAGTATAAAAACACAAAATGGATAGACAACCCAATATTTTAAGAGACCTACCCGGAGACATGATTGATGAAATCTTGTCTAGAGTCGGTCAGAATTCTTCGGCACAACTATTTAAGGCGAGATCAGTTTGTAAGACATTCGAAGAACGTTCCAAGAATGCCTTGGTTTATAAAAGGCTTTCGTTCGAATGATGGGGGATATCACATTGGGAAATCCATAAGTTACGATGTGTTTACTTTGATGCATATATTGCGGGGAACCCAAATGCTATTTTACGCAATGGGTTAAGAAATTATTTTGACTCAATATATCCGAATATTGGACTTCGTGATTTAGAAAAAGCGGCTAACATGCAACATAAAGAAGCATGTTATGCTTACGGATTAGTAATGTTCGCTTCTCACCAAAGTGAGAACAAGAACATCGGGCTACAACTATTAAACAAAATGTTCCCACAAGTGACGGTGTCGGTAATTGGGGTAAGAAATGAGGTTTTTAGATTGTTACGGGACTGTTGGACATTACGTAACCCTCGTCCCTTTGACGACGTTACAACACGCTGTCTTATCAACGGCCATAACGGTTATGTTCCACAAGACCAAGGATGGGAAGTAGTCCTAGTAAAACCAGAATGCATGACTTGTTTCTGGACGTATGAATTACGTGTCTTTATTGCCTTTGCTGAACGACTTGTGTACTAGCTAGAATTATCTTCACAACTATCTTGTATCAAAGTTATTGTGTGCTATATTTCATGCTTTATGTAAAATAAGCGGTATTGTAAGTTTGTAAAATGTTGTATAAAAGTTTGAACGCGAAATATTATTATAATCAGTTTTTCATATAGAATTGTAGTAGTTGAATTGTATATTAGCTACTAAGTATGAACTTAACGGGTAGGTACTACCCGAATTTAAACTTATAAAACGCTAATATGAAGAAAAAGCTTTTATAAATGAGTTCATATTATGCTACGAAATACTATTAACTACTCTTAATATTCTGTATGATTAACTTGTTCCATTTGACTATTTTGAAGGAAATGGCACCGATTACTCGACACACCGTGAATATGAATGAAGAGGAATTCCGTACTTTTCTTGCTTCAAACATAGCCGCAGTACAGGCTGCGCTACATACCAACAATAACCTTGGATCTAGCAGTACAGGAAATCGTGTAGGATGCACCTACAAAGAATTCACTGCCTGCAAACCTTTGGAATTTGATGGAACCGAAGGACCGATCGGATTGAAACGGTGGACCGAGAAGGTCGAATCGGTGTTTGCCATAAGTAAGTGTACTGAAGAGGACAAAGTGAAGTACGCTACGCATACCTTCACAGGTTCTGCGTTAACATGGTGGAATACCTATCTAGAGCAAGTGGGACAAGACGATGCGTACGCACTATCGTGGTCAGCATTCAAGCACTTGATGAACGAGAAGTACCATCCCAGAACCGAGGTCAATAAGCTCAAGATAGAACTTAGAGGGTTACGAACCCAAGGATTTGATATTACCACGTACGAAAGACGATTCACAGAATTGTGCCTATTGTGTCCGGGAGCATTCGAAGATGAGGAAGAGAAGATCGACGCGTTTGTGAAAGGATTACCGGAAAGAATCCAAGAAGATATAAGTTCACACGAGCCCGCCTCCATACAACAGGCATGTAGAATGGCTCACAAACTAGTGAACCAGATTGAAGAAAGAATTAAAGAACAGACTGCTGAAGAGGCCAATGTGAAGCAAGTCAAAAGAAAGTGGGAGGAAAACGGTGATAAGAATCACCAATACAACAACAACAGCAATTACAACAATAATCGCAACAATTATCCCAACAATCGCAACATCAATCGCAAATACAACAAACGGCCCAACAACAACAACAACAACAACAACAACAGCAACTACAACAATCATCCCAACAACAATAATAACCGCAACAACAACAACAACAATCAGAAGCAGCTATGCCAAAGGTGTGAAAAGTATCACTCGGGGTTCTGCACCAAATTTTGCAACAAGTGTAAAAGAAATGGTCATAATGCGGCAAAGTGTGAGGTCTACGGACCAGGGGTTAATAGAACGAAAGGAACAAATGGTGTCGGAACGAGTAATGGCGGAGCAAGTAGTTTCGGAGCAAGTTATGTCAATGTAGTTTGTTATAAATGTGGAAAACTGGGCCACATTATTAGAAATTGCCCGAACCAGGAGAACACGAATGGACAAGGCCGCGGAAGAGTTTTCAATATTAATGCGGCAGAGGCACAGGATGACCCGGAGCTTGTTACGGGTACGTTTCTTATTGACAATAAATCTGCTTACGTTTTATTTGATTCGGCTGCAGATAGAAGCTATATGAGTAGAGATTTTTGTGCTAAATTAAGTTGTCCATTGACGCCTTTGGATAGTAAATTTTTACTCGAATTAGCAAATGGTAAATTAATTTCAGCAGATAATATATGTCGGAATCGAGAAATTAAACTGGATAGCGAAACATTTAAGATTGACTTGATACCAGTAGAGTTAGGGAGTTTTGATGTGATAATCGGTATGGACTGGTTGAGAGAAGTGAAAGCAGAGATCGTTTGTTACAAAAATGCAATTCGCATTATACGAGAAAAAGGAAAATCCTTAATGGTGTACGGAGAAAAGGGCAACACGAAGCTACATCTTATTAGTAATTTGAAGGCACAAAAACTAATAAGAAAAGGTTGCTATGTTGTTCTAGCACACGTCGAGAAAGTACAAACTGAAGAAAAGAGCATCAATGATGTTCCCGTCGTAAAAGAATTTCCCGATGTGTTTCCGAAAGAATTACTGGGATTACCCCCACATCGATCCGTTGAATTTCAAATAGATCTTGTACCAGGAGCTGCACCAATAGCTCGTGCTCCTTACAGACTCGCACCCAGCGAGATGAAAGAACTGCAAAGCCAATTACAAGAACTTTTAGAGCGTGGTTTCATTCGACCAAGTACATCACCGTGGGGAGCTCCTGTTTTGTTTGTCAAGAAGAAAGATGGTACATTCAGGTTGTGTATCGACTACTGAGAGTTGAACAAACTTACCATCAAGAACCGCTACCCACTACCGAGAATCGACGACTTATTTGATCAACTACAAGGCTCGTCTGTTTATTCAAAGATTGACTTACATTCCGGGTATCATCAAATGCGGGTGAAAGAAGATGATATTCCAAAGACTGCTTTCAGAACACGTTACGGTCATTACGTGTTTATGGTCAGGCCGTTTAGTTTAACTAATGCACCAGCTGTGTTCATGGACCTTATGAACCGAGTGTGTGGACCATACCTTGACAAGTTTGTCATTGTTTTCATTGATGACATACTTATTTACTCAAAGAATGACCAAGAACACGGTGAACATTTGAGAAAGGTGTTAGAAGTATTGAGGAAGGAAGAATTGTACGCTAAGTTTTCAAAGTGTGCATTTTGGTTGGAAGATGTTCAATTCCTCGGTCACATAGTGAACAAAGAAGGTATTAAGGTGGATCCGGCAAAGATAGAAACTGTTGAAAAGTGGGAAACCCCGAAAACTCCGAAACACATACGCCAGTTTTTAGGATTTGCTGGTTACTACAGAAGGTTCATCCAAGACTTTTCCAGAATAGCAAAACCCTTGACTGCATTAACGCATAAAGGGAAGAAATTTGAATGGAATGATGAACAAGAGAAAGCGTTTCAGTTATTGAAGAAAAAGCTAACTACGGCACCTATATTGTCATTGCCTGAAGGGAATGATGATTTTGTGATTTATTGTGACACATCAAAGCAAGGTCTCGGTTGTGTATTAATGCAACGAACGAAGGTGATTGCTTATGCGTCTAGACAATTGAAGATTCACGAACAAAATTATACGACGCATGATTTGGAATTAGGCGCGGTTGTTTTTGCATTGAAGACTTGGAGGCACTACTTATATGGGGTCAAAAGTATTATATATACCGACCACAAAAGTCTTCAACACATATTTAATCAGAAACAACTGAATATGAGGCAGCGTAGGTGGATTGAATTGTTCAATGATTACGACTTTAAGATTCGTTACCACCCGGGGAAGGCAAATGTGGTAGCCGATGCCTTGAGCAGGAAGGATAGAGAACCCATTCGAGTAAAATCTATGAATATAATGATTCATAATAACCTTACTACTCAAATAAAGGAGGCGCAACAAGGAGTTTTAAAAAAGGGAAATTTAAAGGATGAAATACCCAAAGGATCAAAGAAGCATCTTAATATTCGGGAAGATGGAACCCGGTATAGGGCTGAAAGGATTTGGGTACCAAAATTTGGAGATATGAGAGAAATGGTACTTAGAGAAGCTCATAAAACCAGATACTCAATACATCCTGGAACGGGGAAGATGTACAAGGATCTCAAGAAACATTTTTGGTGGTCGGGTATGAAAGCCGATGTTGCTAAATACGTAGGAGAATGTTTGACGTGTTCTAAGGTCAAAGCTGAGCATCAGAAACCATCAGGTCTACTTCAACAACCCGAAATCCCGGAATGGAAATGGGAAAACATTACCATGGATTTCATCACTAAATTGCCAAGGACTGCAAGTGGTTTTGATACTATTTGGGTAATAGTTGATCGTCTCACCAAATCAGCACACTTCCTGCCAATAAGAGAAGATGACAAGATGGAGAAGTTAGCACGACTGTATTTGAAGGAAGTCGTCTCCAGACATGGAATACCAATCTCTATTATCTCTGATAGGGATGGCAGATTTATTTCAAGATTCTGGCAGACATTACAGCAAGCATTAGGAACTCGTCTAGACATGAGTACTGCCTATCATCCACAAACTGATGGGCAGAGCGAAAGGATGATACAAACGCTTGAAGACATGCTACGAGCATGTGTTATTGATTTCGGAAACAGTTGGGATCGACATCTACCGTTAGCAGAATTTTCCTACAACAACAGCTACCATTCAAGTATTGAGATGGCGCCGTTTGAAGCACTTTATGGTAGAAAGTGCAGGTCTCCGATTTGTTGGAGTGAAGTGGGGGATAGACAGATTACGGGTCTGGAGATTATACAAGAAACTACCGAGAAGATCATCCAAATTCAACAACGGTTGAAAACCGCCCAAAGTCGACAAAAGAGCTACGCTGAAATTAAAAGAAAAGATATAGAATTTGAAAATGAAGAGATGGTCATGCTTAAAGATGCACCTTGGAAAGGCGTTGTTCGATTTGGTAAATGAGGGAAATTAAATCCAAGGTATATTGGACCATTCAAGATTATTGATCGTGTCGGACCAGTAGCTTACCGACTTGAGTTACCTCAACAACTCGCAGCTGTACATAACACTTTCCACGTCTCGAATTTGAAGAAATGTTTTGCTAAAGAAGATCTCACTATTCCGTTATATGAAATCCAAATCAACGAAAAACTTCAATTCATCGAAGAACCCGTCGAAATAATGGATCGTGAGGTTAAAAGACTTAAGCAAAACAAGATACCAATTGTTAAGGTTCGATGGAATGCTCGTAGAGGACCCGAGTTCACCTGGGAGCGTGAAGATCAGATGAAGAAGAAATACCCGCATCTATTTCCAGAAGATTCGTCAACACCTTCAACAGCTTAAAATTTCGGGACGAAATTTATTTAACGGGTAGGTACTGTAGTGACCCGAACTTTTCCATGTTTATATATATTAATTGAGATTGATATTTACATGATTAAATGTTTCCAACATGTTAAGCAATCAAACTTGTTAAGACTTGATTAATTGAAATATGTTTCATATAGACAATTGACCACCCAAGTTGACCGGTGATTCACGAACGTTAAAACTTGTAAAAACTATATGATGACACCAACGACCAAAAACACCTACAAACACTTTTATTCTTCAATTTTCTTCATCTAATTGATCTCTCTCAAGTTCTATCTTCAAGTTCTAAGTGTTCTTCATATATTCTACAACTTCTAGTTACATAAAATCAAGAATACTTTCAAGTTTGCTAGCTCACTTCCAATCTTGTAAGGTGATCATCCAACCTCAAGAAATCTTTGTTTCTTACAGTAGGTTATCATTCTAATACAAGGTAATAATCATATTCAAACTTTGGTTCAATTTCTATAACTATAACAATCTTATTTCAAGTGATGATCTTACTTGAACTTGTTTTCGTGTCATGATTCTGCTTCAAGAACTTCGAGCCATCCAAGGATCCGTTGAAGCTAGATCCATTTTTATCTTTTCCAGTAGATTTATCCAAGGAACTTAAGGTATTAATGATGTTCATAACATCATTCGATTCATACATATAAAGCTATCTTATTCGAAGGTTTAAACTTGTAATCACTAAAACATAGTTTAGTTAATTCTAAACTTGTTCGCAAACAAAAGTTAATCCTTCTAACTTAACTTTTAAAATCAACTAAACACATGTTCTATATCTATATGATATGCTAACTTAATGATTTAAAACCTGGAAACACGAAAAACACCGTAAAACCGGATTTACGCCGTCGTAGTAACACCGCGGGCTGTTTTGGGTTAGTTAATTAAAAACTATGATAAACTTTGATTTAAAAGTTGTTATTCTGGGAAAATGATTTTTATTATGAACATGAAACTATATCCAAAAATTATGGTTAAACTCAAAGTGGAAGTATGTTTTCTAAAATGGTCATCTAGACGTCGTTCTTTCGACTGAAATGACTACCTTTACAAAAACGACTTGTAACTTATTTTTCCGACCATAAACCTATACTTTTTCTGATTAGATTCATAAAATAGAGTTCAATATGAAACCATAGCAATTTGATTCACTCAAAACGGATTTAAAATGAAGAAGTTATGGGTAAAACAAGATTGGATAATTTTTCTCATTTTAGCTACGTGAAAATTGGTAACAAATCTATTCCAACCATAACTTAATCAACTTGTATTGTATATTATGTAATCTTGAGATACCATAGACACGTATACAATGTTTCGACCTATCATGTCGACACATCTATATATATTTCGGAACAACCATAGACACTCTATATGTGAATGTTGGAGTTAGCTATACAGGGTTGAGGTTGATTCCAAAATATATATAGTTTGAGTTGTGATCAATACTGAGATACGTATACACTGGGTCGTGGATTGATTCAAGATAATATTTATCGATTTATTTCTGTACATCTAACTGTGGACAACTAGTTGTAATTTACTAACGAGGACAGCTGACTTAATAAACTTAAAACATCAAAATATATTAAAAGTGTTGTAAATATATTTTGAACATACTTTGATATATATGTATATATTGTTATAGGTTCGTGAATCAACCAGTGGCCAAGTCTTACTTTCCGACGAAGTAAAAATCTGTGAAAGTGAGTTATAGTCCCACTTTTAAAATCTAATATTTTTGGGATGAGAATACATGCAGGTTTTATAAATGATTTACAAAATAGACACAAGTACGTGAAACTACATTCTATGGTTGAATTATCGAAATCGAATATGCCCCTTTTTATTAAGTCTGGTAATCTAAGAATTAGGGAACAGACACCCTAATTGACGCGAATCCTAAAGATAGATCTATTGGGCCTAACAAACCCCATCCAAAGTACCGGATGCTTTAGTACTTCGAAATTTATATCATATCCGAAGGGTGTCCCGGAATGATGGGGATATTCTTATATATGCATCTTGTTAATGTCGGTTACCAGGTATTCACCATATGAATGATTTTTATCTCTATGTATGGGATGTATATTGAAATATGAAATCTTGTGGTCTATTGTTACCATTTGATATATATAGGTTAAACCTATAACTCACCAACATTTTTGTTGACGTTTAAAGCATGTTTATTCTCAGGTGAATACTAAGAGCTTCCGCTGTTGCATACTAAAATAAGGACAAGATTTGGAGTCCATGTTTGTATGATACTGAGTAAAAACTGCATTCAAGAAACTGATTTCGATGTAACATATTTGTATTGTAAACCATTATGTAATGGTCGTGTGTAAACAGGATATTTTAGATTATCATTATTTGATAATCTACGTAAAACTTTTTAAACCTTTATCTATGAAATAAAGGTTATGGTTTGTTTTAAAAATGAATGCAGACTTTGAAAAACGTCTCATATAGAGGTCAAAACCTCGCAACGAAATCAATTAATATGGAACGTTTTTAATCAATAAGAACGGGACATTTCAGTAGGTGCTAGCTTAATGAACTAACCTGTTAACCTTGAAGAGACGGAGAACGATGCTTAATTACGTAAGACGTGTGACAGATGGTAGTTAATGTGATGATGCCTAGAATGATAGTTAGGGTTTGTATATATAGGCAAACCCTAATTCTAGAACCATCCGAGATCTTGGCAATCCTTTCCAAAACGGACTCCCTGAATCACGGATGTAATTATGGAAAAGATATTTACTTGTTAGCCAAGCAATCGCTGTACCGAGAACAAAGGCATCAGATACAAAACCGCATACCGCATAGCGCACACAAGCACACGCATACGCACACTATTAAATGCCCGCATACATATGAGGTGCGCATGCGGGTTGCGCTATCATTACATACTAAAATAAGGACAAGATTTGGAGTCCATGCTTGTATGATATTATGTAAAAACTGCATTCAAGAAACTTATTTTTAATGTAATATATTCTTATTGTAAACCATTATGTAATGGTCGTGTGTAAACGGTATATTTTAGATTATCATTATTTGATAATCTACGTAATGCTTTTAAACCTTTATCAATAAAATAAAGGTTATGGTTGTTTTAAAAATGAATGCAGTCTTTGAAAAATGTCTCATATAGAGGTCAAAACCTCGCGACGAAATCAATTAATATGGAACGTTTATAATCAATATGAACGGGACTTTTCAGTTGGTATCCGAGCGTTGGTCTTAGAGAATCAGAAAATTTGCATTAGTGTGTCTTATCGAGTTTGTTAGGATGCATTAGTGAGTCTGGACTTCGACCGTGTTTTCTTTAAAAATGATTGCTTAACATTTTTGTTGGAAACTATATATTATTAACATGTAAATATTATGTGATACATTAATCTCTTAACATGTTTGATATTGTGTGATAGATGTCTACCTCTAGCACAAATCCCATTGACTCACCAAATAATAACGAAGAGTCAAATATATATTGGCAAGATTCACAAGTTCCCGAAGAACCGGAAGAAGAGGAAACGGAACAGGAAGAAGAGGAACCGGAAGAAGAGGAACCAGAAGAAGAGGAACCGGAAGAAGAAGAGGTTCCGGAGGGGAGAATAGTAGGAACCACAGAAAACCGGTCAAATAAAAGAAAATCCTCAACCAATGGACCAAAGTTAATAATGGTCAATGGTGTTTCCGCTAAGGAAGCAAAATATTGGGAAAATTACCAATTTTCCGATGAATCGGATCCTGATGAGGATTCCGATGATGTTATAGAAATTACCCCGACCCAATTTAATGAGGCAAAAGAAAATAATAAGGGAAAATGCATCAAAATAGAGAAATCTGATTCCGACCCCGATGAACTTTATATGTACCGTCAACACCCGTATTTTCAATATCATGACAATAACCCGGGAACCTCTAAACCACCAGGTTTTTCTAAACCAATGTGGAAAACGACGACTTGTATTAGAGGAACATCATATATCCCTAGAAGATTAGGAAAAAGAACCAAGTCCGAAGAAGAAAAACCAGTGATTCAGATTAGAGGGGTGTGAGCATGTTGTGTAATAAATGTATTGTAGTGTGCTTGTACTTTTATGTTCTATATAAAAATTTCTTGTATTGTTTGTTTTTACGAATCTAATCCTTGTCTATTTTACAGTATAAAAACAAAATGGACGTTAAGGGTAGACAACCGAATATTTTAGAAGACCTGCCAGAGGATATGATTGAGGAAATCTTGTCTAAAGTCAGTCAGAATTCATCAGCACATTTAGTTATGGCGAAATTAACTTGTCAAACATTTGAAAGACTTTTCAGAAATGCCTTAGTTTATAAAAGGCTTTCCTTTGATAGGTGGGGTATATCACATTGGGGAGACTTTAAGTTACACCGTGTTTTCTTTAAAGCGTTAAATGCGGGGAACCCAAATGTAATTTTACGCTACGGGTTAAGAACCTATTTTGACTCAACATATCCCAACATAGGATTTCGTGAATTAGAAAGAGCTTCTAACATGCAACATAAAGAAGCATGTTATGCTTACGGGTTAGTGATGTTCGCTTCTTACCAAAGTGAGAAAAAGAACATCGGATTGCAGCTTTTAAATAAAACTTTCCCACAAGTGACGGATTCAGTAGTTGGGGTGAGAAACAAGCGTTTTAGATTATTACGGGGCTATTGGACATTATGAAACCCTCGTCCTTTTGATGACATTACAACATGTTGCCTAGCTAATGGTCATAACGGTTATTTTCCACAAGACCAAGGATGGGAAGTTGTCTTAGTAAAACCAGAATGCATGACTTGTTTCTGGACTTATGAATTATGTGTCTTTATTTCCTTTGCTGAACAACTTGTGTATTAACTAGATTTATCTTCAAAACTATCATGTATCATAGTGTACTATATTTCATGTTATATGTAATATAACGAAGTTGTAAGTTTGAAGAATATTTGTATGTGATATATTATTATAATCAGTTTTTCATATGGAATTGTAGTAGTTGAATTGTATATTAGCTGCTAAGTATGAACTTAACGGGTAGGTAGTACCCGAATTTAAACTTATAAAATGCTAATATGAAGAAAAAGCTTTTATAAATGAGTTCACATTATGCTACGAGATACTATTGACTACTCTTAATATTCTGTATGATTAAATTGTTTTATTTGACTATTTTAAAGGAAATTGCACCAACTACTTGACACACCTTGAATATGAGCGAAGAGGAATTTCGTGCCTTTCTTGCTTCAAACATAGCCGCAGTACAGGCTGCGCTACATACCAACAATAACTCTGAATCTAGCAATACAGCTAATGACGCAAGAAATCGTGTAGGATGCTCCTACAAGGAATTCACTGCCTGCAAACCTTCATAATTTGATGGGACCAAAGGACCAATCGGATTGAAACGGTGGACCGAGAAAGTTGAATCGATGTTTGCCATAAGTAAGTGTGCTGAAGGAGACAAAGTGAAGTACGCTACGCATACCTTCATAGGTATTGCGTTAACATGGTGGAATACCTATCTAGAGCAAGTGGGACAAGATACTGCTTATGCGCTACCGTGGTCAACATTCAACCACTTGATGAACGAGAAGTATCATCCCAGAACCGAGGTCAATAAGCTCAAGTCAGAACTTAGAGGGTTACGAACACAGGGATTTGATATTACTTCGTACGAAAGACGATTCACAGAATTGTGCCTATTGTGTCCGAGAGCATTCGAAGATGAGGAAGAGAAGATCGACACATTTGTAAAAGGGTTACCGGAGAGAATCCAAGAAGATATAAGTTCACACGAGCCTGCCTCCATACAAAAGGCATGTAGAATGGCTCACAAACTAGTGAACCAGATTGAGGGAAGAATTAAAGAACAGGCGGCCGAAGAGGCCAACGTAAAGCTAGTCAAAAGAAAGTGGGAGGAAAATGGTGATAAGAGTCACCAATACAACAACAACTATCCCAACAATCGCAACATCAATCGCAACAACAACAAACGACACAACAACAACAACAACAACAACAACTACAACAATCATCCCAACAACCATAACAACCGCAACAACAACAACAACAACAACAACAATCAGAAGCAGCTATGCCAAAGGTGTGAAAAGTATCACTCGGGGTTCTGCACCAAATTTTGCAACAAGTGTAAAAGAAATGGTCATAGAGTGGCGAAGTGTGAGGTCTACGGACCAGGGGTTAATAGAACGAAAGGAACAAATGGTGTCAGAACGAGTAATGGCGGAGCAAGTAGTGTCGGAGCAAGTAATGCCAATGCAGTTTGTTATAAATGTGGAAAACTGGGCCACATTATTAGAAATTGCCCGAACCAGGAGAACACGAATGGACAAGGCCGCGGAAGAGTTTTCAATATTAATGCGGCAGAGGCACATGAAGACCTAGAGCTTGTTATGGGTACATTTCTTATTGACAATAAATCTGCTTACGTTTTATTTGATTCGGGTGCGGATAGAAGCTATATGAGTAGAGATTTTTGAGCTAAATTAAGTTGTCCATTGACGCTGTTGGATAGTAAATTTTTACTCGAATTAGCAAACGGTAAATTAATTTCAGCAGATTATATATGCCGGAATCGAGAAATTAAACTGGGTAGCGAAATATTTAAGATTGATTTGATACCAGTAGAGTTAGGGAGTTGAAAGGACCTGTTCATATACATTATAAACGATTCACAATAGTTGATTACATCGCGGGGTATTTGACCTATATATGATACATTTTACAAACATTGCATTCGTTTTTAAAAGACAAACTTTCTTTACAACGAAAGTTGACGGCATTCACACCATTTCAGAATACATCCAACTATAATTGGCTTAATAATAATCTTGATGAACTCAATGACTCGAATGCAACGTCTTTCAAAATATGCCATGAATGACTCCAAGTAATATCCTTAAAATGAGCTAATGCACAGTGGAAGATTTCTTTAATACCTGAGAATAAACATGCTTTAAAGTGTCAACCAAAAGGTTGGTGAGTTCATAGGTTTATCATAACAATCATTTCAATATATTAATAGACCACAAGATTTCCGTTTATAAATATATGTACACTCGCAAGTGTATAAAAGTATTCTATAAGTTGTAGGCACCTGGTAACAAGCCTTAACGTTCATGTTTTACCCTCTGAAGTATACCAGATCAGGTGTGTTTAAAATAACCTCAAAGTACTAAAGCATCCCATAGTCAGGATGGGGTTTGCCAGGCCCAATAGATCTATCTTTAGGATTCGCGCCTACCGTACATAGACAAGTAGTTTAATGTTACCAAGCTATGGGTATATTTCTGGTTTAAACCCACGTAGAATTAGTTTTAGTACTTGTGCCTATTTCGTAAAACATTTATAAAAACAGCGCATGTATTCTCAGTCCCAAAAATATATATATAAAAGGGAGCAAATGAAACTCACAATACGGTATTTCGTAGTAAAAATACATATAACGTCATTTAACAAG
Organism: Rutidosis leptorrhynchoides; assembly: GCF_046630445.1. NCBI lineage: Eukaryota > Viridiplantae > Streptophyta > Magnoliopsida > Asterales > Asteraceae > Rutidosis > Rutidosis leptorrhynchoides. Next base: position 66,257,750 of record NC_092341.1, on the reverse strand, counting down.
TGCAAGGTTGGCCTCGGATTCACGAACGTATCAATATTGAGATTCAATATTGCAGGAAAGTACGTAGACGCAACGGAGATGATAAACACTAGATTGACCTCACGAGCATACCCATGAACCATACCTATCACCTCCATAGCTATAACCAATAATTTCCTTAGCTTCGACTCATTCAAAAAAAACTATTTTGAAATCACTCGGACAACACTCCGTCGTAATATTTTATGTATACTAATAATATCTTGAAATAATACAGAGCAAATATATATATATATATATATATATATATATATATATATATATATATATATATATATATATATATATATATATATATATATATATATAGTATGAAATATATATATATATATATATATATATATATATATATATATAGTATGAAATATATATATATATATATATATATATATAGTATGAAATATATATATATATATATATATATATATATATATATATATATATATATATATATATATATATATATATAAATCGATTGAGAGAGTTTAGAGAAATATATTTTCGAGTTTCTATGAAATAATGAAACCTATTGAATTCTATTTATAATAGATTTTTGAATTATTAAAGTGAATTATTAAAGTATGAATTATTAAACTCTCTCAATCGATTTATATATATATATATATATATCGATTGAGAGAGTTTAGAGAAATATATTTTCAAGTTTCTATGAAATAATGAAACCTATTGAATTCTATTTATAATAGATTTTTGAATTATTAAAGTATGAATTATTAAAGTGAATTATTAAAGTATGAATTATTAAAGTGAATTATTAAAGTTAAAGTAAAGTAAAAGTAAAGTAAAGGTAAAGTTAAAGTATAAAAACTATGTATGTATAATACGCGTATAAATATATATAATATTAATTTAAATCGTTATATATATTTAATGAAATAAAATATAAATATCGTTAAATTTATTATATTGGTTAAGTAATGAGTTGTCAAAAGTGATTCTAGATATTTATAAAAGTTACATACGTTTTAATAATAAAGTTCTTTTTAAACTGAAAACGTCTTTGTACGTTTGAAAATAGATTAATAGAATATTATGGAAACCAATTCTCCACTAACTTTTGTCTAACTTTCGTAAATGACACTTTTTATTTTTATTTATAAATAGCTTTACAAATTATTCTGAATATCGTTAAGATGAATAGATTTTCTCAAATCATAGTGGACCTCTCAACAGAGACTTGTAATCATTATTCAATGTTTCTGAAAATTCAATCATTTAATATATTTCTTTTTAATTTTGTCGAAAATCATATTGAAACAAATACGTTCGTGTAAAGTATTATACGTTTAATACTTTATTAATATTCTCAAGTTATAATATATATATACATATACATATCTATTTTTTATATAACGGTTCGTGACTCGTCGGAATTTGGTCGAGGTTATAATGAATGTATGAATACATTTTAAAATTCTTGAGATTTAACTTAACAAACTTTGCTTATCGTATCGGATAATATAAAGATTAAAGTTTAAATTTGGTCAGAAATTTCCGGGTCATCACAGGAGTTTTGATGTAATAGTTGGCATGGACTGGCTGAAGGAGATGAAAGCAGAGATCGTATGTTACAAAAATGCAATTCGCATTGTACGAGAAGAAGGAGAACCCTTAATGGTGTATGGAGAAAAGGGCAACACGAAGCTACATCTTATTAGTAATTTGAAGGCACAAAAACTAATAAGAAAAGGTTGCTATGCTGTTCTAGCACACGTCGAGAAAGTACAAACTGAAGAAAAGAGCATCAATGATGTTCCTGTCGCAAAAGAATTTCCCGATGTATTTTCGAAAGAATTACCGGGACTACCTCTACATCGATCTGTTGAATTTCAAATAGATCTTGTACCAGGAGCTGCACCAATAGCTCGTGCTCCTTACAGACTCGCACCCAGCGAGATGAAAGAACTGCAAAGCCAACTTCAAGAACTATTAGAACGTGGTTTCATTCGACCAAGCACATCACCATGGGGAGCTCCTGTTTTGTTTGTCAAGAAGAAGGATGGTACATTTAGGTTGTGTATTGACTACAGAGAGTTGAATAAACTTACCATCAAAAACCGTTATCCACTGCCAAGAATTGACGACTTATTTGATCAACTACAAGGCTCGTCGGTTTATTCGAAAATCGATTTACGTTCTGGATATCATCAAATGCGAGTAAAGGAGGATGATATTCCAAAAACTACTTTTAGGACACGTTATGGTCATTACGAGTTTATGGTTATGCTGTTTGGATTGACTAAAGCACCAGCTGTGTTCATGGACCTTATGAACCGAGTGTGTGGGCCATATCTTGACAAGTTTGTCATTGTTTTCATCGATGACATACTTATTTACTTAAAGAATGATAAAGAGTACGAAGAATATTTGAGGAAAGTGCTAGAAGTATTGAGGAAAGAAAAACTGTACGCTAAGTTTTCAAAGTGTGCATTTTGGTTGGAAGAAATTCAATTCCTCGGTCACATAGTGAACAAAGAAGGTATCAAGGTGGACCCGGCAAAGATCGAAACCGTTGAAAAGTGGGAAACCCCAAAAACTCCGAAGCATATACGTCAATTTTTAGGATTGGCTGGTTACTACAGAAGATTCATCCAAGATTTCTCCAAAATAGCAAAACCCTTGACTGCATTAACGCATAAAGGGAAGAAATTTGAATGGAAGGATGAACAAGAGAAGGCGTTTCAGTTATTGAAGAAAAAGCTAACTACGACACCTATATTGTCATTGCCTGAAGGGAATGATGATTTTGTGATTTATTTTGATGCATCAAAGCAAGGTCTCGGTTGTGTATTAATGCAACAAACGAAGGTGATTGCTTATGCGTCTAGACAATTGAAGATTCACGAGCAAAATTATACAACTCACGATTTGGAATTGGGTGCTATTGTTTTTGCATTAAAGACTTGGAGGCATTATTTATATAGGGTCAAAAGTATTATATATACCGACCACAAAAGTCTCCAACATATATTCAATCAGAAGCAACTGAATATGAGACAACGCAGGTGGATTGAACTGTTGAATGATTATGATTTTGAGATTCGATACCACCCGGGGAAGGCGAATGTGGTAGCCGACGCTTTGAGTAGAAAGGACAGAGAACCTATACGGGTAAAAGCTATGAATATAATTATTCGTACTAACCTTACTACACAAATAAAGGAGGCGCAACAGGGGGTTGTAAAAGAAGGAAAGTTGAAGAATGAGATACCCAAAGGATCAGAGAAACATCTTAATATTCGGGAAGACGGAACCCGATATAGGGCTGATAGAATTTGGGTACCAAGGTTTGGAGATGTGAGAGAAATGGTACTTAAAGAAGCACATAAAACCAGATATTCAATACATCCCGGAGCGGGGAAGATGTGTAAAGATCTCAAGAAACACTTTTGGTGGCCGGGTATGAAAGCCGATATTGCTAAATTTGTAGGAGAATGTTTGGCGTGTTCTAAGGTCAAAGCTGAACATCAGAAACCATCAGGTCTACTACAACAACCTGAAATCCCGCAATGGAAATGGGAAAACATTACCATGGATTTCATTACTAAATTGCCAAGAACTGCAAGTGGTTATAATACTATTTGGGTAATAGTTGATCGTCTCACCAAGTCAGCACACTTCCTGCCAATGAGAGAAGATGACAAAATCAAGAAGTTGGCGCGATTGTATTTGAAGGAGGTTGTCTCCAGACATGGAATACCCGTCTCTATTATCTCTGATAGGGATGGTAGATTTGTTTCAAGGTTCTGGCAGACATTACAACAAGCATTGGGGACTCGTCTAGACATGAGTACTGCCTATCATCCACAAACTGATGGGCAGAGCGAAAGGACGATACAAAAGCTTGAAGACATGCTACGAGCATGTGTTATTGATTTCGGAAACAGTTGGGATCGACACCTACCGTTAGCAGAATTTTCCTACAACAGTTATCATTCTAGTATTGAGATGGTGCCATTTGAGGCACTTTATGGTAGAAAGTGCAGGTCTTCGATTTGTTGGAATGAAGTGGGGGATAGACAGATTACGGGTCCGGAGATAATACAAGAAACTACCGAGAAAATCATCCAAATTCAACAACGATTGAAAACCGCCCAGAGTCGACAAAAGAGCTACGCAGACAGTAAAAGAAAAGATATAGAGTTTGAAATTGGAGAAATGGTCATGCTTAAGGTTTCACCTTGGAAAGGCGTTGTTCGATTTGGTAAACGGGGGAAACTAAATCCAAGGTACATTGGACCATTCAAGATTATAGATCGTGTCGGACCAGTAGCTTACCAACTGGAGCTACCTTAACAACTCTCGGCTGTATATAACACTTTCCACGTCTCGAATTTGAAGAAATGTTTTGCTAAAGAAGATCTCACTATTCCGTTGGACGAAATCCAAATCAATGAAAAACTTCAATTCATTGAAGAACCCGTCAAAATAATGGATCGTGAGGTTAAGAGACTTAAGAAAAACAAGATACCGATGGTTAAGGTTCAATGGAATGCTCGTAGAGGACCCGAGTTCACCTGGAAGTGTGAAGATCAGATGAAGAAGAAATGCCCACATCTATTTCCAGAAGATTCGTCAACACCTTCAACAGCTTAAAATTTTGGGACGAAATTTATTTAACGGGTAGGTACTGTAGTAACCCAAACTTTTCCATATTTATATATATTAATTGAGATTGATATTTACATGACTAAATGTTTCCAACGTGTTAAGCAATCAAACTTGTTAAGACTTGATTAATTGAAGTAGGTTTCATATAGACAATTGACCACCCAAGTTGACCGGTGATTCAAGAACGTTAAAACTTGTAAAAACTATACGATGACATATATATGGTTATATATATAGTTAACATGATTTTATTATAAGTTAGTATCTCATTAGGTATTTTAACAATGAGTTATATACATAAAAATGAGACTATTAAATTAAGAAACTCGAAAACGATATATATAACGATTATCGTTATAACAACGTCTTACTAGGTACTTATGAATCATATTAAGATATTGATACACTTGGTTAATTATGTTAAATGATAAGTAAATATATCATTAAGTGTATTAACAATGAACTACATATGTAAAAATAAGACTACTAACTTAATGATTTCGAAACGAGACATATATGTAACGATTATCGTTGTAACGACATTTAACTGTATATATATCATACTAAGATATATTATATATCATAATATCATGATAATGTAACAATTTAACATCTCATTTGATATAATAAACAATGGGTTAACAACATTTAACATGATTGTTAACCTAAAGGTTTTAAAACAACATTTACATGTAACGATTAACGATGACTTAACGACTCAGTTAAAATGTATATACATGTAGTGTTTTAATATGTATTCATACACTTTTGAAAGACTTCAAGACACTTATCAAAATATTTCTACTTAACAAAAATGCTTACAATTACATCCTCGTTCAGTTTCATCAACAATTCTACTCGTATGCACCCGTATTCGTACTCGTTGTATGTACTATTGGTATATACACTCCATTAATAAGCTCTTATCAGCCCATGTGAGTCATCTAACACATGTGGGAACCATCATTTGGCAACAAGCATGAAATATCTCATAAAATTACAAAAATATGAGTAATCATTCATGACTTATTTACATGAAAACAAAATTACATATCCTTTATATCTAATCCATATACCAACGACCAAAAACACCTACAAACACTTTCATTCTTCAATTTTCTTCATCTAAGTGATCTCTCTCAAGTTCTATCTTCAAGTTCTAAGTGTTCTTCATAAATTCCATAAGTATAGTTTCATAAAAATCAAGAATACTTCCAAGTTTGCAAATCTACTTCCAAGCTTTCTAATCCGTTCCAAGTAATCATCTAAGATCAAGAAACCTTTGTTATTTATAGTAGGTTATCTTTCTAATTCAAGGTAATATTCATATTCAAACTTTGATTCAATTTCTACAACTATAACAATCTTATTTCGAGTGAAAATCTTACTTGAACTGTTTTCGTGTCATGATTTTGCTTCAAGAACTTTCGAGCCATCCAAGGATCCTTTGAAGCTAGATCCATTTTTCTCATTTCCAGTAGTTTTATCCAGAAAACTTGAGGTAGTAATGATGTTCTTAACATCATTCGATTCATACATATAAAGTTATCTTATTCGAAGGTTTAAACTTGTAATCACTAGAACATAGTTTAGTTAATTCTAAACTTGTTCGCAAACAAAAGTTAATCCTTATAACTTGACTTTTAAAATCAACTAAACACATGTTCTATATCTATATGATATGCTAACTTAATGATTTAAAACCTGGAAACACGATGAACACCATAAAATCGGATATACGCCGTCGTAGTGAAACCGGGGGCTGTTTTGGTTTGGATAATTAAAAACTATGATAAACTTTGATTTAAAAGTTGTTCTTCTGGGAAAATGATTTTTCATATGAACATGAAACTATATCCAAAAATCAAGGTTAAACTCAAAGTGGAAGTATGTTTTCTAAAATGGTCATCTAGACGTCGTTTTTTCGACTGAAATGACTACCTTTACAAAAACGACTTGTAACATATACTTTCGACTATAAACCTATACTTTTTCTGTTTAGATTCATAAAATAGAGTTTAATATGAAACCATAGCAATTTGATTCACTAAAAACGGATTTAAAATGAAGAAGTTATGGGTAAAACAAGATTGGATATTTTTGATCTTTTTAGCTACGGGAAATGTTTAACAAATCTATACAAATCATATCCTAGCTAACTTATATTGTATTATACATGTATTCTAATATATTATATAATCTTGGGATACCATAGACACGTATGCAAATGTTTTGACATATCATATCGACCCATGTATATATATTATTTGGAACAACCATAGACACTCTATATGCAGTAATGTTGGAGTTAGCTATACAGGGTTGAGGTTGATTCCAAAAATATATATACTTTGAGTTGTGATCTAGCCTGAGACGTGTATACACTGGGTCGTGGATTGATTCAAGATAATATATATCGATTTATTTCTGTACATCTAACTGTGGGCAACTAGTTGTAGGTTACTAACGAGGACAGCTGACTTAATACACTCAAATCTTTAAAACATAATAAAAATGGTTGTAATTATATTTTGATCATACTTTGATATATATGTACATATTTGTATAGGTTCGTGAATCGATCCGTGGCCAAGTCTTATTTCCGAGGAAGGAAATATCTGTGAAAGTGAGTTATAGTCCCACTTTTAAAATCTAATATTTTTGGGATGAGAATACATGCAGGTTTTATAAATGATTTACAAAATAGACACAAGTACGTGAAACTACATTCTATGGTTGAATTATCGAAATCGAATATGCCCCTTTTTATTAAGTCTGCTAATCTAAGAATTAGGGAACATACACCCTAATTGACGTAAATCCTAAAGATAGATCTATTGGGCCTAACAAACCCCATCCAAAGTACCGGATGCTTTAGTACTTCGAAATTTATATCATATCCGAAGGGTGTCCCGGAATGATGGGGATATTCTTATATATGCATCTTGTTAATGTCGGTTACCAGGTGTTCACCATATGAATGATTTTTATCTCTATGTATGGGATGTATATTGAAATATGAAATCTTGTTGTCAATTATTATGATTTGATAATATATAGGTTAAACCTATAACTCACTAATATTTTTGTTGACGTTTTAAGCATGTTTATTCTCAGGTAATTATTAAGAGCTTCCGCTGTTGCATACTAAAATAAGGACAAGATTTGGAGTCCATGCTTGTATGATATTATATAAAAACTGCATTCAAGAAACTTATTTTTAATGTAATATATTCTTATTGTAAACCATTATGTAATGGTCGTGTGTAAACGGTATATTTTAGATTATCATTATTTGATAATCTACGTAATGCTTTTAAACCTTTATCGATAAAATAAAGGTTATGGTTGTTTTAAAAATGAATGCAGTCTTTGAAAAACGTCTCATATAGAGGTCAAAACCTCGCGACGAAATCAATTAATATGGAACGTTTATAATCAATATGAACGGGACATTTCTGATATCTTGTACTTTGCGTTCCGCGACTTGTACTTTTGTCATTTTTAGACGTTTCTTATCAATTAATTGAACCACTTGGATTGTATCTTGTACATTTGAGCTTTTTGGTCATTTGCGTCTTCAAATCGTTGTTTTCTTCTTTTGTCTTCGCACTTATTTATTTAAACGAATATTACTTGGAAATAGAACAATTGCAACTGAAAACTTTACATATTGGAAGGATATTGTGCCTAAATATATGTTCATTTAGAGCACTATCAAATATCCCCACACTTGAACGTTGCTTGTCCTCAAACAATACAGAACTTGAAATTAAATCACACTTCACTCGAATCACTTTTTTTATTCTCATACTATATACATCAGTGATTTTGATACGGCGGTATAAACAATGATAGTAACAATGTGATTTATAGTCCTACATGACTATGAAAATTTAGATCCTTTAAGAAAATTGGATCTTTATGAAAACATTTGATCTTTTGAAAATTCTAGCTTTTACCCTAAATAAGTTTTCCGGAATAACCTTTCACCGGTGTTTGCAAAATGTTTTGTGGGTTTTGTGGGTTTCGGATTTTAAAATTTTAGCTCAAAACTTATGGTTTTGTGTCAACCACTTGCTAACCTTGTATTAGGAAAGCAACATGTTCAGTATACTTGCTCCGTATATTACCTTTCGGTAAACTACCGTCCGGTTGTAAAGGAAAGCGATGAACAAGCAACTATTAAGGTAATGTCTAATGACATGCAGATGTTCATGGTCCACAACGTGTCGGATGCAATTACTATCCTTTGTAGGAGCAATAGTAAAGATCACCCTATAATTTTTCGATCTGGCACAAGGTCCTGCCTTCGACCATGCTATGAAACCACCGTTCTTACGGTTGATACCCGATTTGGTTCAGGTGACCTAATGAATTCCGGTGAATTCTTAGGATTTTACGTTCAATGGTAATGAACGCATTGAAAATAGGTTTTCAGAAAATAAATCGGTTTTAATTTTGATCAAAATATTTTCTCGTTCAAGCTCGAGTTTAGATATCATCGAATTCCATGAGTTTGTAATTCTCAATCTTTAAGGTTGTAACACCCACGTTTTGGGCCTAGCTGAAATGACCCTTTTGACCTTGGTTGTGTTTGTATGTTATTATAATAATTATTTGTTTATAATTATTTGGTTGTTTAGTTGAGACCAGTTTGTGGCAAGGGTCACAGAACATGTTCGTTTGTTTAATTTGGACTCCGTTAGGGTCGCCTAACGAAGTACGAAAGAATTCAGATAACTGATAAATACCCGTGTGTGATGGGGTATTGTGTATTTAACTTAAATATATAAGCTTGAGACCAGCCTTTTCTCTCATTTTCTTGAACCTTCCAAACAAACACCCCGTACCTAATTTCTCACTACTTGAAACCCTAATTTAATGTAAGCTAGAATTGGATCAAGAAGCTTTAAGGAGTGATTATTATCATCCTTGTGATCAATAATCCAGGTTAGCTTGCTTGAATTGTTGCTTGAATTCTTGATTAAATGGGTTTTTGTGTTCTTGAGTAAAAGTGAGTTTTGATGCTTGAATCTTGATGATTTGTGTTTGTTAGTGTTAATTGTTGTTAGATATATGTTCTATAGTTGTTATAGGATGTTTTTGAACTGGTTTCATGATCAGATTGAGCAAAAATCATGTTTTGGGGTCAAAAAACGCAAAAACAGCGAGCTGTAGGTGTTCATCAGCACCCACACTTTTGACAGGTCACTGATGTCGTGCGAGGTGTATATAAAATAGCTATTAAATTTTACAAGAAATACTATTAAATACGATACAATTTTACACAAGATATTTATTTATTTAGAGAATGGATATACTTAAACCTTGCTACAACACTTATAGGCAGTGTACCTAATCGTACAGTAGTGTAGTTTTTAGTAAGTCCGGTTCGTTCCACAGGGAATCTTTTTACAAAGCTTAACGCTATATTAGTTTAAATTTATAAAAATACAAATATATATATAAGTAATATTATTATTATAAAGGGGGGTTTTTACCGTTTAATGACCGGTTTGTCGATTTTAAAACTTTAGTCGCAGTTAAAACCAAATGTAAAATAATAAATAAATACAAGACTTAATTTAAAGCGTAAAGTAAATAACGATAATGAAATTGCGAATAATAAAAGTGCGATAAAATAAACTTGCGATAATTAAAAAGTACGATAATTAAAAGTGCAATTAAATACAATAACAATAAAAATGCGATAATTAGAAGTGCAATTAAATATAAAATAAAGGAAATTAAATATGAAATAAAAGAATTATGCTTATTTAAACTTCCGTAATCATGATGGTTGACGTGTTGATTTTAGTTTTATGCCCATGGGTTAATTGTCCTTTGTCCTGGATTATTTAATATGTCCGTCTGGTTTTTGTCCATAACAGTCCATCAGTCATAAATATAAATTGCGAGTGTCCTCGTCAAATTATTCTTATACCCGAAGTTAAATATTCCAACTAATTGGGGACTTAAACTGTAACAAGATTTTAATACTTTGTTTAATAATTACACCAGGATGTCGACTGAGTGTAACCCAAGGTTTTAATATTTTGTTATCAATTATACCAAGTGTCCTTGTACATAATTTCACTCCTGTTTTAATTATTCTAGTGGCTATTAATCCATTCCCGTGTCCGGTTAAATGAACGATTATTCGTACATATAAATACCCCGCCCATCGTGTCCGATCGAGTGTATATGGTAATTTATAGGGACGCTCAATTGTAAATCTTTATATTAACATTAACAAACTATCATTTAGTTAAACAAATATAAAGCCCATTAATAGCCCATAGTCTAATTTTCACAAGTGTCGTTCTTTTGTCCAAACCCCAATTATGGTACAAAGCCCAATTACCCAATTTTAGTAATTAGCCCAACATCATGATTACTTCGGAATAAATAAGCATAATAATAACTTAGCTACGAGACATTAAATTAAAAAGGTTGAACATAACTTACAATGATTAAAAATAGCGTAGCGTTACACGGACAGAATTTCGACTTACACCCTTACAATATTCGCTAACATACCCTTATTATTAGGATTTAAAATTAAAATTAAAATTAAAATATAAATTATAAATATATATTTACGTATATATTGAGAGAGAGATAGATATATGTTTATAAAAATGATCAGAATTCGGTTGGCTTTATAGGGAATTGAGTTCAGGTATACTCCGCGACTCGCGGCCCTTTTTGCCTTCAAACTCCACGAGTCGCGGAGTTTGTAAATACAGCTCACTCCATTTTGGAGTCTTTCTTGCCGACGGTTTTAAATATTAATATAATATATATATAATTTTTAAGAATTATTTATATATTATATTATATTTATGTGCATAGTTGACTTGTAATTTTTAGTCCGTTGCGTCGAGCGTTGAGAGTTGACTCTGGTCCCGGTTCCGGATTTTTGAACGTCCTTGCGTACAATTTAATATCTTGTACTTTGCGTTTTGAATCTTGTACTCTTGTAATTTCGAGACGTTTCTTATCAATAATTGGAACCTCTTTGATTGTATTTTGTACTTTTGAGCTTTTTGGTCGTTTACGTCTTCAATTCGTCGAATCTGTCTTTTGTCTTCACCTTTTATTATTTAAACGAATATCACTTTTAAATAGAACAATTGCAACTAAAAGCTTGTCTTTCTTGAGGAATAATGCTATGAAATATATGTTCGTTTTTAGCATTATCAAATATTCCCACACTTGAGCGTTGCTTGTCCTCAAGCAATATCGTCTTGAAATACTAGAATCACTTCTTTATTCTTCACACTTTGTACATCAGTGATTTCTATACGGCGGTATGAACAATGGTAGTAACGATATGGTTTACAGTCCCACATGACTATAAAAATTTAGATCCATTAAGGAAATTGGATCTTTATGAAAACATTTGATCTTTTGAAAATTAAATCTAGTTTTTACCCTAGATAAGTTTTCCGGAATAACCCTTTACCGGTGTTTGCAAAATATTTTTGTGGGTTTGGTGGGTTTCAGATTTGAAAATTTTAGCTCAAAACTTGTGGTTTTGTGTCACCCACTTGCTAACCTTGTATTAGGAAAGCAACACGTCCAGTTTACTTGTCCCGTATATTACCTTTCGGTAAACTACCGTCCGGTTGTAAAGGAAAGCGTTGAACAAGCAACTGTTAAGGCAATGTCCCCTGACATACTTTTAATTATGGTCTATAACGTGTCAGACGCAATTACTATCCTTGGTAGGAGCAATAGTAAAGCTCAACCTTATAATTTTTCGGTCTGGCACAAGGTCCTGTCCTTGACCACTATGCAACCACCGTTCTTACGGTTGACACCCGATTTGGTTCAGGTGACCTAATGAATTCCAGGTGAATTCCTAGGATTTTACGTTCAATGTTAATGAACGCATTGAAAATAGGGTTTTCAGAAAACAAATCGGTTTGTAATTTTGATCAAAATATTTTCTCGTTCAAGCTCGAGTTTAGATATCATTGAATTCCATGAGTTTGTAATTCTCAATCTTTAAGGTCAATCTCAAGGATTGAGTAATATCAGGCTTAAAAGCTGATTTTTGATCTTTTAAGGAGATTATCCTTTCTGGGGATCTGATTCATTAGTCTTATCCAGATAATTTGCATGGTGCCCTCCCATTTTACGAGATAAATCCTTCTCATGGTTAGGATAAATCTGACCACTTGGCGACCCTGTTTAATGCTGAGGTCCGTGGATTTCCTGCTGATTTTAGTGATGACTTTTCTAGATTTTTCGTCAACCTACAGCTGGTCTGGACGACAACTTCTTGACCTAAATCAAGAAGCGTGTGTCTTTTTCGGAAGACTTTACTTCCTTTTAATGATGGAATTGATTCATCGTGTAGATCCATCTCTCTTACAGTAAATCAGGTAAAACTTTTTAGTTTAGTCCAAAGCAAAAGTATTTTCAGTTATTTGTACGAAAATATGTGATATATGTTTTGAATAACTTGGAGAATTTTCCCACACTTGGCTTTTATTTTCCTTTTTATTGTCCTCTATTCCATTTTAAATGAATTTTAACATTTTGGTTTTGTAAGACCCAAATATTTATTGTACATAATGTATTTATGGTGTACGATGCGTGTATGAAGGGTACGTGTTGCTTGCTCGAACGCCGAAGGAAACTGGACGTTGTCCGAAGTGACAAGGTGTGTACGTATCCTTTCAACCCCAAATAAAGTTTGTGTTGATGTTTCAAAGCCTTACCATTGGAAAGGAAATCTTATTACGTTTCCAACGATATTTGATTCATCGAATACAGAGCTACGGTCAAAAAGTTATGGCCAAAACAAGTTTCTGAAAACTGACCTGTAGGTTGGAGCGGCGCTCCACCTTTCGACGCGGCGCGCCGAACCCGTCTGATGCAATTTTCAACCTTTTTTAAAGGCTTAAATGAAGGGTACTTTGGTCTTTCCACTTAGGGTCGGTTTGGGGTCATCAAAGCTGATCTAGAACTCCATTGGAGCTCATTTCTCACCCACACAAACACTCTCATCCACATTTAGAGAGAGAGGAAGAGTTCTAGAGTGAGAGAGCTTGAATTGGAGAAGAGGGAGCTTGAATTGATCAAAGTCTCGGGTTTTAAAGTTGTTCACCTCGTTCCTAGCTACGTTTTGGTTGTTGTGGTAAGTTCTAACTTCGAATTTCATTGTTTGATTTGATATTCAAAGTTAGGGTTTGAACTTAAATTGTTAAGAAACCCATTTAAACTCATGAAGTGAGTTTAGTGATGCTAGTAATCGGGTTTATTGTTAGTGTTGGTGGATTTTGGGTTGGTGAACAAATTGGTTATGTTTAGAACTTGAATTTGGGTTTAATCACTAGGTTTAGTGATTATGGAAGTATTGGAACCCATTTAGGGTTATTTGGTTGACTAATTTTGACTATGGGTCAAAATTAGGGTTTGGTGATGATTATGACCCAATTATCGATTTTATAAGGTTTATAAACTTAAAATGGATTAAGTTGAAGTATAAAACCGGGTTAAATAGGTTTTAGTGTCAAAACTTGTAATTGGTGAGATTTTGACCTTATGGGTCAAAATTAGGGTTTATGGGCGATTTTGAGAACGATAGGTGTTTAACACTTGTGTTCGGGTTTAATTGGCATATTAGGACCATTCTCACTTGTGTTAGTGATAATTGGTTAGTTTGGGCACGGTTGTGCTTGGAAGTGCATTTGGGTCGAAATTGCACTAAGTGTTATTTTGGGTTGGTTTGTAAATCCACTCTAAGTGTGTTGATGTATTTGTGAAAATGGAATAGGTACTTTCCATTGACGAGTTGCAGATTATTCAGTGGCATTCTTCAAGGCGACAAGGTGAGTGTTAATATCCTATATGCATATGTATGTGTAGGATGGGTGCGGGTCGGGTGAAGTGGTTCTCTGTTATAGAGCTCACTTCACATATAGGTGGATTTGATGGACTTGTGTATAGGTCCAATTGGCACGGTTGTGCGTTTTGGTTGACCACCTTTGGCGAGGTGCACACTTTGTGTGTACGTTATCACATGGGCGTGTGATGTGGATTATATAACCCCAATGGCGAAGGGTTAATATTGTGAGTGGAGTAATTATACATGTATGTATATGGTATATTTATTTGTAAGCTATGGTTTGACCCACGGAGCCGGGAATGCCATAGTGTGTGTGTGAATGTGCTATGATGTGAACCACGGTGCCGGTAGCATCATAGTGCATGTTTGAGATGTGAACCATGGAGCCGGTAGCATCGGAGTGTGAACCACGGAGCCGGTAGCACTATAAAATGAGGTGTGAACCACGGAGCCGGTAGCACCAAAGTATGAACCACGGAGCCGGTAGCACTATAAAAGAGTATGACTCAAATGCGTAGTGACGTGAACCACGGAGCCGGTAGCGTCATAGCATTGCGTATGGTGTGAACCACGGAGCCGGTAGCACCATGACGCGTTTATGGTTAACCATATAGTTGTTTATGTATATGTTGTGATGTATCATATTATGTTGTTGGATATTGTTAGCATGTTAAATATTGAATACGTATAATGTTGTATTGTCGTGATGTAGCT